>NC_056741.1:1936801649-1936908732 GCF_019279795.1 Protopterus annectens
AGAAAAATCTTTTTGGGGAAATCTGACCGACCGGCACTTGCGAACAGCTTCTGCCGGGCACCGCTGACAAGAAAGACTGAGGAAAATGGCGTCGGCTGATGCCTTTATACCCAATTGACAGCAGCTATGACGTCGGGTGAAGTGCGACATCAGCCGAGGCCAGACCCAGACTTTGGAATCCGGCCGACCGAAGGGCTGCCTGAGGCAGGACAACCCATTTGTTAGGACTGCAGATGCATCCTTGAAGGACATCAACACAGTTCTCCTCTAAAACCCCATTCGCTGTGGTCCTGTTGTCACAATAGCATCTACAGCAGGACTCTTGCGCCAGTGTGGCCCGTCTTTCGGGGAAACCAAAATCTTGTATTGTTTTCGGGGGATTCCCTCTACCATGACCAGTTTTCCTCCAAGTCTGAGAGACGGGACCTACCAGTTTATCAGCAGGATGAACCACCCAGGAAATAGATGGGCCAGCATTGAAGGCCTCAAGAAATACTGATTCCTGTTGGGAGGGACTATGGAACACGCCCCCACCATCTCAACAACTCTAAAATGTCTCTGAAGTAGACTTCCTCTCTAGGGTTAACTATGGGGAAACCCTGCCATTCTTCAAAATCAGTATCTTGGTGAGGGACTCCCGAAGTGAGTCCAGATGCCTCCTTTTGCAATTATTTTTCTTGTGTACTTGTAGTGGGAAGCTCTGGAAGATACTCCAAAGCTGATAGGGAATTCACAAAATGTCTAGAGAGCTCTCTAAGCCGGTTTGTGAGGGGAAGCATGAAGAGGACTCAAGATTTCAGCAGATGACGGGATGGTTCCAAACATGGGACAGATGATTCTTCAGATTTAGATATGACTCTTTCAAAAGCCAAAGTTGAAACCAGAGCTGAAGCTGGCCTTGTGGGATTTGAAGAATAAAAGCTAAGGCATGTCCTGTGACCTGATCCGAATCATCTCAGATGAAGAGACTGGAGCACAGCTATTGAGTGCCAAAGCACCAACAGAAAGGGAAGGATCTGAGAGTCTTAGTGTTGATCCCAACACCAGCCCAGACCTCTTGGCCCAGGGACCCTTTGAGATCAGACGCTGCTGGAGTTGAATGGAGTAATACTGTCAGAGTCGAAGATTACCACTCTATGTGGTTCAACACAGGCAATTCCTAGGAAGCACTCTGTTCCAATGCTGCTGTATCCAAAGTTCAGACTGGTGAAGGAGAAACAGAGGGGCTGTAGGAACAGTTTTCCACCCTCCCAACAGCAGGAAGTGTAGGGAGGACCCATAAATGAATCCAGGTCCATAAAATCATCATTCCTTCCACATCTGCCTTGGATAGGCTCCTTATCCACCACACAAATGTTAAGGAAGAAGATGTAAATGGAGGCCAAGAGGACTGATGAAAGGACCTCCTCTAGAGAAAGCTGATTGAAGAAGAAGACTGGCTGATTTTGGTGAAAACCTTGCTTTGACAACAGAAGCAGGTCGTTGAATCCTTTACGGGTTTCAGCAAATGAGTCTGATCCAAAGACTTTGGAAGCTTCATTCCCAGACCATAGGGTCCAGCAAGATCTGGAAATCTCATCTGAACTTTCTCACAGTGCTCATCCTTGTCAGAAGATTCTTTCTTTACTTTATCCTAATCTTCCTTGCTTTTCTCCCCAGATTTCTTGCTGATGGGGGGCAAGTCAATTCCCTTGCTGCAGCTGGGAGAAGACTCTTAAGCAAAATGGTAGACTTATGGTCCCAAAATAGCACAAGCTACAAAGGCTGGGCACAAAGAAAAATTCTCGTCCGGGTAGGAAGCTCCAAAGCAATAGACACACTTAGAATGTGGGTCTTGAGGGAAATCTTATGAACAAAAGCAGTACATGTTTTAAAACCCAATGCCTTGTCAGTCCACAAACACCAAGTAAAAGAGCTAAAGTTTTATTACAACCAGAAATATTAGAAAACTCTAAACAAATACCCTGACACTATACACCTATGCAGATTTTTTTTTTTGTAAAGGGGGGGGGGGGGTTAAAAGAGGAGAAATAGAAAAAACCCACAGAAAGGAAAATCGAAAGTCAAACTTTGAAAACAAAGGTGGGGTGGGGGTTAAGATAAACAGATTACGAAGAATACAGCTACAAATCCTAGAAAAATACACACTTACCTGAAAATTCTGAACAATCACACACACAGCAAAGGACCAGTTCTGAAACATTCAAATGGCAAATGAGACCTGGGGTACTGAGATGACAGAGGGGAATTACGGGTAGTGGAGGAGGTTGAGCTTTGGATCCAAATGATCTAAAAGTTCTCATGTTGGATTTTTATGGATTCAATAACCCATCTGTTGAGGGCTAATGGAAGAGACATCGGACCTCACGTTTGATCTGTTAAATCAAGCAAAAGAAAAGGGGAAGGGCTGCAACCTCTTGGTTGAAAAGCAGGTCAACGTCATTTGTGCTCCACTTTAGAAAAACTATTACTGCACACCCAAATTCTTAGACTCACAGAGTATTGCAGCGGCATGCTTAGAGTCCACCTCTATACTTGGCCACGGACGAGAAGCACTATAAAAATCCCTCTCTATAATACACAGTTAGTGGCATGATCTGTGCAAAACAGTTATGAGTACAGCCAATCCATGTTTTACGTAGCAAAAAATGGACTGACTGCTAGATGGCATTAGGAGGTATTACAGTCCAAACCACTCAACAACTCAAGGCAAGAGGCACTTTCCCATAAGCTCCAGTGGTTTACATGAAGCCCCCTTTTTCACAAAGTCCCACTTTCCCCTGAACCATTAAGGAGCAGAAACAGGCTCTCCACTCTCAAGCAAATGCAAACAAATCCACCATTCCAAAACTTAAAGGCAGGAGTGTGACACCAGACAAAGGTAAGAATAAGTGGTGGAACTGAGGATGCTGACACATCCAACACTTGCTTCCTCAAGCATATGAAGGACACCATTAAAACCACAAAAAAAATTTCTCCCACTTAAGAGACTACTACGGGGTTATCCAACTTTTTGGTTCAGAGATCAACTTATCAAGGTTGAGGGGATCACATTACCATCTCCAACATGCAGCTGAACATAGTAGCGTTTTGTGAGACATGCAGAGGGCTGGATAAAATGCTTAGAAGGGCTAAAAGTACAGTTTTATACCTACCATAAATGTAGATGTTAGAGTGCTAATACAGCTGCAGTCATAACAGATGGGTTCTCCTGCCGTCAGGCGGGTCCTCGGTCGGCCGAATTCCAAAGTCTAGGTCCAGCGTCGGTTGTCGTCACTTTTTCCCTGACGTCAGTGCGACAGGGGTATAAAAGAACCAGCCGATGCCATTTTCTTCAGTTTTTCTTGCCCCAGATGTCAGGTGCCCCCAGAAGGAAGGCAATACATAAATTTGTGTAATAAAGCAATGCCATATAATCAAAATACAGTAGTTGCAAGCAAATACACCATAAATGAATGCCCCAATCAGGTTGTATGAGGAGGTGTTAGCCAATAGGCCTGCCCCAAGAAGGGAAGGAGGGAGGGAAACCTGGACTGCAGCTGTATTAGCACTCGAACATCTACATTTATGGTAGGTACAAAACTGTACTATGTTCATCGTGCATACAGCTGCAGCCATAACAGTTGGGTAGAATCCCAAAGCTAAGAAAGGGGTGGTAGACACTAGGTGGAACTAGGAGGAGCCAGGGTGCCCTGCAAGACTGCAGTGGCAAAGCCTGCTCTAGTTTTGGAGTATAATGGTAGGTGGTAGTGCTTGTAGAAGGTATGCACAGAACTCCAAGTGGCTGCTTCCAAAATATCTTTGGTAGGCACTCCTCTGAGGAAAGCTGCAGAGGTAGCTGTGGTCCTTGTGGAGTGAGATCTGATGCCTGCAGGTACAGTTTTGCCAGGAAAAGAGTAACAAAAGCGTATGCATTGGGCTATCCATTTTGAGATTGTCTGTTTGGAAATTGGCTTCCCTTGAGCTCCTATAGCATAGGACACAAAGAGCTGTTCTGATTTTCTGAAAGGCTTTGTTCTGTCCAAATAATAACGCAGTTGTCTGTGGATGTCCAAGGAATGTAGTAATCCCTCCCCTTTGTTTTGAGGATTAGGATAAAAGGTGGGTAAGTGTATAGCCTGATTCAAAGCTACCCTGGATACCACTTTTGGCATAAAGGACGGGTTGGTTCGTAAGGAAACTCTGTCCTGATGGAAGATGATAAAAGGGCTGCACAGCCATGAGGGCTTGTAGTTCCGATACCCTATGAGCTGAGGTAATAGCCAGAAGGAAAGCTGTTTTCCAGGACAAATATTGCAAATCAGTTGAGGCAGCTGGCTCAAAAGGGGGCAAGGTCAGCTTTTCTAGAATGAAATTGAGGTCCCAAGCAGGTATTGGTTGTTTCCTGGGGGTTTTATATTCTTAGCCCCTCTGAGGAACTGTCTTAAGAGGGGGTGAGAGAATAAAGGTGGCTCAGTGTTGTATTCTGCAGAAATGGCTGAGGCATGGATTTTGATGGAGACGAATGAAAGTCCACTGCTCTTAGCAGCTCAGCTAGAAACTGTAATATATGAGGTAAATTCAGTTTTCCAGGATTCTGGCCCTTTTCCTCATTCCAGGCACAAAACCGTTTCCATTTTGCGGAGTAAGCTTTTCTAGTAGACTGTCTTCTGGCCTCCAAAATGACATCCTGCACCTGCTTGGAGAGTAGGGTCTGTTGTGATGTTAAGGAATCTTCCATGCGGCCAGATTGAGTGTTTTCAGCTGACTGTAAAGAGTCTTGAAGCTGTGCTGAGTCAGAAGAAGAGGCATTAGAGGTAGGGTCCATGGTGGGGAATGCGTCAGGCTCCTCAGGAGTGGGTACCAGTGTTGTCTTGGCCAGTCTGGAGCAATGAGAATCATCTTTGGTCTGTCTGCTCTGGTTTTTAATAGAACTTGGGGCAGCAGAGGAAGAGGTGGGAAGGCATAAACTGTCATTGTTGTCCAACTGAAAGAGAGAGTGTCCACTCTCCAGGCCTTTGGATGAAAAGTCCTTGAGCAGAATTTTGTCAATTGGTGATTTTTGTGGGAGGCAAAGAGATCTATGTCTAGCCTTCCCCATGCTTGAATTATCTCTGTAAAAACTTGAGGATGCAACTTCCATTCGTGTGGATCTGTCATATTTCTGCTTAGGTTGTCTGCCAGCGTGTTTTCCTTGCCTGGCAAGTACTGTGCTTGAAGTTCTATTTGTAAGTCCAGAGCCATGTTCCAAAGTGACATGGCCAGTCTGCATAGGGGGTATGAATGGGTTCCTCCCTGTTTGTTTATGAACCACATTACTGTGGTGTTGTCTGTCCTTATCAATAGTTGACCTGGATGCAGAAGGTCTTTGAAAGCTATAATAGCATTTATTACTGCTAGCATTTCCTTTTGATTGATGTGAAAGTGCTTTTCTTTTTGGGACCATTTGCCCTGAATGCACCTATCTGTCATGTGCGCCCCCCCCAGGCGTAGTCCGAGGCGTCTGTTGTGATGACTTGATTTGCTTGAGGCTTGCAGAATGGGAGACCTGTGTTTGTTTGGCATGCTTGAGCCCACCACAGAAATTCCTTTTGAAGACATGGAATTAGTAGTATTATTGTTTCCAAACTGTGGCTGTGTTGAGACCATAGGTTTTTCAGGTACCATTGAAGTTTCCTCATATGCAGCTTTGCACATGGGATTAGTAGGATGCAAGATGCCATGAATCCCAGAGCCTGCAGGATTTTCCTTGCAGTCAGTCTGGTGAAATTTGCTAGTGTTCTGAAGTATTGAATTAGTTGCCCCTGCTTGTCTGGCGTGAGTTAGGCCATCTGGGTGTTTGTGTCCAAGTTGGCACCCAGGAAAATTATTTTCTGAGAGGGTATTAGCCTTGATTTCTTTTTGTTGACTGTGTATCCCAGAGAATTCAACAACATTATTACATAAGCCAGATGTTTCAGAAGTATGTGCTTGCTGTCCGCTTGGATCAGGCAGTCGTCCAAATAGGGGTATATTTGTATCCCTTGAAGTCTGCAGTAGGCAATTACTGATGCCAGGCATTTCGTGAATACTCTGGGCGCAGTAGATAAGCCAAAGGGCAATGCAGAGAATTGATAATGGGTTGAACCTGCAAGAAATCTGAGGTATCTTCTGCAAATTATTCTGATTGGGGCATGCGGGTATGCCTCCTTGAGGTCCAATGTTACCAGCCAAGACTCCTTGCCCAGCATGGGAAGAAGCTGCTGTAAAGTGAGCATCTTGAATTTTGGTACGAGTAAAAATGTGTTTAGGATGGATATGTCCAAAATAGGTCTCCAATCTTTTCCCTTCCTTGGTACCAGGAATAGTCTGGAATAAAAACCCTGACCTTGTTCGTGAGTAGGTACCTCTTGAATAGCTTTCATGTCCATGAGATCTGAAATTTGTCTTTGTGCCTCTGCCCTTTGATTGTGTGGCAGGTTTGGCATGCCTCTCATTTTTGGAAGGGTGTGAAAATGGAATCTGTTGCCTCTGTTTATAATGTCCAGGATCCATTTGTCTTTTGTGACAATATGCCAATTTTTTGAAAATAATGCCAGTTTTCCGCCTAAGGGTGCTGCCATTTCAGCCTTGCTTGGCATGCAAAGGGGAAAGTCATTGGGCTTGCTTTCTGAATGGCTACGAACTATCCTCACCACCTATGTGTAGGAGCTTGCCATGGTCTGCCTCTAAACGATCCTTGAGATTGCCCTCTGCCCCTCGGGCGCCTGTATCTACCTCTTTGGGGTCTGTCCGTGGCTGGAAAGGACCAATTTTTGGAAGGCCAATTTCTACTGAAACGTGGAGGTTGTACCTGTAGAAAAACTTTTACTGTTTGCATTGATTTAGCAGTTTCCTCCATTTTCTTTAATACCTCCTCAGCTTTAACACCAAATAATGCATCCTTTTGAAGAGGGGCATCTAGTAATTTAGCTTTGACATGATCTGGTAAGGTTTGTTCCTTGAGCCAGGCATGTCTACGTATCACTGATCCTGTAACAGCAGCTCTACATGAGGCCTCTAGAGCATCAAAACCACATTGCAAGGTATGTTTACCCACTTGTTCTGCACTATGCATCAAATCCTGCAACTCCTTCAAGTCTGGTTGTTCAGGTTGTGACATTTTACTTCTCAATTGTGATAACAGAAACTGTTGGTACTTTTAGCATATGGAACTGGCAGTTTAATGCCCTCATGGTTAAGGTGGCCGAGGTATATACCTTTTTCCCCCACCTTTCTAAGGATCTGGAATCTCTCTCGGAAGGTAATGGATTTTTAGCAGTGGAGGCCTTAATTCCCTTGGGACCCTGTGAGATAGTTTCTGGGTCAGCCGCATGGCTTTTGTATAAAAATTGGTGTGAGTCAGGAACCCGGTAGTACCTGTCAGGCTTGACTGGGGCTGGAGGTAAAGAATCCAGGTTAAGGCAGGCCTCAGAGTACACATTATCTAGCATGTCTAAGACAGGAGGTATAGCCAGAGGCCTGTGCTGAGGTAGCAAGAGAAAATCCCTAAGCCTTTTCTTGGAATCTGAGTACTCTTGGCCTTCCCAGTGGAAGTGTTCCCTTAAGGTATGCAAGGTTTCCCCAAATGAGTAATCCTCGGGAGCAGAGGGAATGGACTCCTCTGCATCAGAATCATCAAAAGGGGAGTAAGAATGTTCCTGTTCATCAGAGTGCTCTGATATAATGGAGGCCTGGTCAGAGGAGGGGGATTCTTCCTCCACTCTGGACCTTTTGTCCGGGGGTTGAGAACCCCTGATAAGAGTAATTAAATCCTCAGCCATTTTAAGCATCTGTTTTTTAGGCATGGGGCCTGGAGAAGGGCCCTGTGTAGCTTGTCTCTTACAATGCATGGCTGCGTTAGACTTAGTGAAAGCCTTGATGGAAAAAGAAGAGGAAGGTCTGAAGACACCTTGAGAGGAGGCAGACCTGTCTACAGTATGAGATTCACCACCAAGAGTGGCTTCGGTATCTGTAGTCGGGGTGTGGGCCGAGGAGCCTGCGACCTCGGGCACAGAAGACACCGCCAATGAAGTGTCGTCGGTAGTCAGGGGCTGCGTAGGCGCCTCGCTGAGAACCGGACCACCTGTAGTCGGCTTTGGCGTGGTGTCGGTAGAGGCCGCGGACCTCATGTGTCGGTCCTTATCTTTGCGTTTTTTAGACAAAACTGGAGTCGGAGTATCCGACGACATAATATAGTTAAATTTTTTGCCAAAATAATGCTGGGCGAACTCCGCCCGACGCTTAATGGTGCGTTTGTTGAATGTAGCACAAAAACGACAGACCGAGACGTCGTGGTCTGGGCCTAAGCAAGGAATACAGAGGGAATGAAAATCCTTGTGTGGTATTTGCTTCCCACATGAAATACAATTATTAACTTTGTCTGACATCGGTCTGAGGCAAGAAAAGTTTCCCCAACGGGGTACTTAACTTTCAAGAAGACTTCGGTTGCAAAATTTTTGTAATTTCAGGAGCTGGCCGACCGGCACTTGCGAACTGCTTCTGCTTCGGGCACCGCGCGGCAAGAAAGACTGAAGAAAATGGCGTCTGCTGGTTCTTTTTTTACCCCTGTCACACTGACGTCAGGGAAGAAGCGACGGCAACCGAAGCCGGACCTAGACTTTGGAATTCGGCCGACCGAGGACCCGCCTGACGGCAGGAGAGCCCATCTGTTATGACTGCAGCTGTATGCACGATGAACATCTGCAGCCAGTGGGCCATCTGTTGAATACCCCTGGACTGTAGTGTCTGCTACTGTGAAAGTAAGTGAGGGCTATTACTGAAGAACCTTCTGACAGGGCTACTAGGGAGCATGTGGAAATATTTCTTCTGTGGAGCTTCTGCCACACAAACTAACACTTTGCAGTGGTACCTAGCCAAATGGGAACAAAGGAAATTTGTTTACAGAATCTAAACAATGTGCAAAACAGGTCCATCACAATAACATCAACATTCTGGTACCCCATAACAGAACAGGAATAAAGCAAAGAGTCACCAGCTGGAACTTCACATACTGGATGTGCTCACTAAATGTGATTAAGCCCAGAAAGGACAGTTATGTAAAATCTTACCATAACCATAGATGTCCTCTTCACTGCTGCAGTATTCTTAACCTGAGGGATCTCCTGCTTTAAGATGACTAGAAGTCAGCCAGTAAACAAAAGTCTTAGACGACTGTAGGGTACGTGGGATGTTGCAAGTAGGACATAAAAGCAACATACACGTGCCATCCTCAGAACTGAATGCCCCAGGAGGAATGCCAGACTAAGGATATAAAAGGTCAGTACATACAAGCAAAACAATGGCCTGTGGGGGGGGGGGGGGGGGGATGAAAGAATACTGCAGCAGTGAAGAGAAGGACATGTATGATTATGTTAAGATTTTACACAACTAAGCAATGTAATTTTATTCACTTGCTGCAGTATTCTTAACATGAGGGAGAGTTCCAAAACTCAAGGAGGACAGGAGGAAGGAGGAAAGCAGAGGAGCTCTCACTGAAGCCTTTAGCAAACCAGGCTCTGGATCTGGAAATGCCATCCAGTTTGTAGCATTTGGCAAAGGTATGGATAGAAAACCAGTTGGCTGCTTTAAGGATGGCACTGTTGTCTAAGCCCTTGAAGAATGCCTTAGAGGAAGCCACAGCCCTGGTAGAACGGGCCTTCACTGGTGAAGACTGTCTCTTTTCACAGAAGGTGCATCAAAAGCAAATATTCTTTGAATCCAAAAAAAAAAAAAAAAAAAAAAAAAAAGTCTGCTTGGAAACTGGTAAACCCAGAACCCTGGGATGAAAGGTCACAAACAGATTATCAGATTTCCTGATGGCTTTAGTCTTGCTCAGATAAAACCTATGCTGTGTACATCTAAGGAGTGTAGTACCTCCTCACTGTGGTTTTGTGGAGAAGGGAAGAAGGTACGTAACTGAATGGATTCGTTAAGGGACAACTCATTAATCACTTTTATCATAAAGGAGAGATTTGTTCTCAAGGATACCCTATCCTTATGAAATACCAAGAAGGGATCACCGCCATAAAGGCTTGAAGCTCTGACACCCTTTTGGCAAAGGTCAAGGCCACTAGTAAAACAGTTTTCCAAGAGAATTGTTTGAGGGAGGCTGAAGATGCAGGCTCAAAAGGAGCCAGGGTCAGCTTTTCTAGAACACAATTAAGGTCCTATGGAGGAGGAATAGGTTTTCTGGGAGGCTTAATGTGAAGGACGACCTTAAGGAATTGGTTCACCTCAAATCTGGATTCTAGAGGGAAGAAAGAGGCAGGCAAGCAGAAATAACTGGCGTGTGCTTTGACAGAGGAGTAAGCCAAGCCAGCAGAGAGCAATTTACACAAGACAGACAGTGCCAGTGGGATTCCCACCGTCAGTGGGTCTTGGTTCTTGGAGAAATACCAGAGTGAAAATCTTTTCCACTTAGAAACCAAAGATTTTCTGATACTGGGTTTTCTGACCTCCTGCAAAACCCTGAGCATGTCCTCTGAGAATAACTGTCCAAAGGGGATTAGAATCCTATCATCCAAAGTGTCAACTGTAGTACTGACAGGTGTGAGTGTATGAGGGATCCTTTGTTCTGTGTGAGTAGATCCCCTTCTGTGGAGTAACTTGTGGTGATAACCCTTGGTTAAATGAAGGAGGAGGGGGAACTAGTGCTGTCTTAGCCAAAAGGGGAGTCATTAACAAGATTTTGGTTGGTCTTGTTGAATTGTGAACAGGACCTTTGGTATTAGAGGAAGGGGAGTGAATGCAAACAGAAACATCCCCTTCCAAGTGAAGGACAGGGCGTCTACATTCCAGACCACAGGACTTGGGACTCTGACACAAATTTTTGGAAGTTGTTTGTTCAAGGGGGGAGGCAAATACGTTTGAGGAATACCCCACTGGTGGACTATGTCCAGAAACATGCCCCTGTGAAGCATTAATTCATGGGATTGAGCCAGAAACCTGCTTAAGGAGTCTGCCACAATATTCCAGTTGGAGGTAATGTATACTGCCTGAATAGTAATGTGGTACTGGGCCAGAAATTCCCACAGCAGAAGAGCCACCCTCAGAAATTCCCACAGCAGAAGAGCCACCCTGCAAAGGAGATATGATCTGGTCCCCCCTTGCTTATTCATATACTAGAGAATGGTCATATTGTATGTGAACAGTTGTAGAGGGCCTGGGCAAAATGCTTTAAGAGCTAGTAGCAATACTTATATTTACCTGGTGTTGATGTGTTCTGATTTTTGAGAGGGAGACCAAATTCCCTGAACTGTGAATTTGCCCATGGCTGCTCCTCAGCCCACATCTGATGCATCTGTGTAGAGTGCTCACTGAAGGCGATTAAGCCCAGACTGAACTGGAGCAAGAGGATACAGGGGCAAGACCGGGATTTAGGTCCAACTCTGGATACACCACAGCAGTTTCCTCTTCAGGCAAAGAATGAGGGAGACTTTGTATTCTAGTGGATGAGAATGCGGAGTCCACACTGATTTGAGGAACCACTGGAATTTCCTCATGTGGAGTTTTGCCATCGGAACCATGGGAATGATTGAGGCCATGAATCCCAGCACCCTGATGAACTCCCTGGCTATAATTTGAGTCAAAGGGAGAAGGAGGTGAAAGAAGGCCCGAAGGTCCTGCACCTTCTGAGGTGGAAGTGACACTCTCATAATGGTGGTCTGGATTTGACAACACAGGAAAATGTGGTCCTGTGACGGGATGAAGATGAATTTCTTGTAGTTGATGGTTAAACCTAGTTTTTCAAGGACAGAAATGGTAGTCTCCAGTTCTGGAGTACAGTGTGGGAAATTGGAGCATGTAAGAGTGGGTCATCCAGGTATGGAAAAATTTGGATGCCCACAAGTCTGCAATGTACAATCACCGGAGCCAGGCATTTTCTGAATACCCCTGGTGCTGCAGAAAGACCAAAAGGAAGGCAGAGAATTAAAAATGCCAGGAACCTACAGAAAAAAAGTAAGAATTTCCTGAAAGTGGGGTGAATAGGGATGTGAAGATGAGCATTTTTTATATCTAGAAATGCCACAAATCCTTGTGGAAGGATAAGGGGGAAGAGAGTTTGGAGTGTCAATATTCTGAAGGGAGGAACCTTTAAGAAAGTGTTGAGATGGTATAAAATCCAGGATTGGTCTCCAGGGGTCATCCTTTCAACATTCTTGAATAAAAGCCTTTCCCCACTTGAGGTTTGAGAAACCTTTGACTGGAACCCTTTCCAAAGCTCCAAAAGGAGCTTTGTGAAGAGGGGCAACTACTCTCGGGGTTGGAGTGGGGGAGTTGAAGGATGCCCCTGAAGGTGGGGGTGGAGTGCCAAACCATGAAGTGTTCTTTTCTGATTATGGAAGGAACCCAGGTGCCTTGGGTGATGCTTTCCCACACCCTATGAGTGTTTGTCAGGTGAAGGGAAAGGGAGACATCGGCAGGGTAGTCACAGACTCCCTGCTTTGTCAGGAAAGACGGTACAGTTGTGTACACTTACCACAAATGTAGATGTTAGAGTGTATTCACTGTTGCAGTCATTACATTTGGGTTATCTGCTTGCAGATAGCCCTCAGTCGGCATGATTATCAAAGTCTTGAGTCCTATTGTCAGTTGCTGTCTCATCTTCCATAACGTCAGGTAGTCAGGGGTACAAAGCATGCAGCCGACACCATTATATCAGCTTTTCTTGCCCCAGATGTCAGGTGTCCCCATAATGGGAAGCAATTATATATACAAGGTTACACCTCCAACAAAAAGCAAATACACCAGAAAGCTTTAAGCATATTAAACAAGAATAGAGGTACAGACAATAGAAGTCAGGGGGGCTGGAGGGAGGGTAACCAGGACTGCAACAGTGAATACACTCGAACATCTACATTTATAGCAAGAATAGAGGTACAGACAATAGAAGTCAGGGGGCTGGAGGGAGGGTAACCAGGACTGCAACAGTGAATACACTCGAACATCTACATTTATGGCAAGTGGACACAACTGCACTATGCTCTTCGTGTTTCATTGTTGCAGTCATTACATTTGGGCAAATTCTCAAAGCTAAGGAAGGGAGGAGGCAATTAGATAGCATTAGGACCAGCTATAAGGCCTTGCAAGACTGTAGTGGCAAAACCAGGTCTGGATTTAGAAAAAAATGGCAAGTGGTAATGCTTGAAGATATGTACAGAACACTCCAGGGAGCAGCTTCTAGGATGTCCCTGGTAGGGACACATCTGAGAAAGGCTGTATAGGTAGATGCAGCTCTGGTTGAATGTGGTCTTATTCCCCCTGTGGGGTAGGTTTTCCGTGGTGCTTATAGCAGAAATGAATGCATTGGCCTATCCACTTAGAAATGGTTTGCTTTGAAATGGCCTTTCCCTCTACCCCTGCAGCAAATGAAACCAGCAGCTGTTCAGATTTCCTGAGAGGCTTAGTCCTGTCCAAGTAAAATATAAGTTGTCTGTGCACATCCAAGGAGTACAGTATTCGTTCCACTTTGTTCTGTGGATTAGAAAAGAAGGTTGGCAAATGAATGGAATGATTAAGGGCTACACTGGATACCACCTTGGGCATAAAGGAGAGACTGGTCCTGAGGGACACCCTGTCTGCATGAAAGATGATGAAAGGCACCACTGCCATGAGGGCCTGTAATTCAGACACCCCTCTTGCTGAAGTGATTGCTAGAAGGAAGGCTGTTTTCCAAGAAAGGAATTTCAACTCTGCATTTGCAGCTGGCTCAAAGGGAGGTACAGTGAGCTTTCCCCAATACAAAGTTAAGGTCCCAGGCTGGAGTAGGGGCTCTCTTGGGTGGTCTTAAGTTTTTGGCCCCTCTGAGGAATTTCTTCAGCAGTGGATGAGAGAAGAGGAGTGGCTCTGTATTATAATAAGCTGAAATGGCAGAGGCATGAATTTTGATGGAAGAAAATGAAAGGCCCTTGTGAAGCATCTTAGTTAAGTATTGAAGAATGTGCGGTAAATTGGGCACAGTTGTGTCCACCCCTTGTGTTTGGCTCCAGGAACAGAATCTTTTCCATTTTTCAGCATATAATTTTCTAGCACTAGGCCTCCTTGCCTCCAGAATGACATCCATCACTTGCTTACTGAGGGATGGTAACAGAGAGATCATGTAATTAAGCCAGACTACAAGGTTCAGGGTTTGAAGCTGTGGGTGCAGAATCTGGCCCTCCTGCTGGGACAGCAGGGCAGAGGTCTGAGGCAGGTGCCATGGTTCCAGAAGTGACACACTGCACAAGAGGGGGTACACCAGTGTTGGCGTGGCCAGTCTGGTGCAATAAGTATTGTCCTTGGTTTTCCCTGTTTGATCTTTAGTAGCACTCTGGCGAGGAGAGGCAGAGGGGGAAAGGCATAAACTGATAAGTTTTTCCAGGTGAGGGACAGGGCATCCACTTTCCAAGCTTGTCTGTGGGGAGTCCTTGTGCAGAATTTGTCCAACTGGTAGTTATGAGGGGAGGCAAACAGGTCTATCGCTGGGCTCCCCCATTTGTTTCTCAAAATGTTGAATATCTTTGGTTCTAGTTTCCACTCGTGTGGGTCCATGAGATTTCTGCTTAGGTCGTCTGCCAGTTTAGCTTGCCTGGCAGGAATTGAGCTTGTAGGTGCACTTGGTAGCTCAAGGCTGTGTTCCACAGAGCCACGGCTAGTCTGCAGAGAGGGTATGAGTGGGTTCCCCCCTGCTTGTTTATGTACCACATAACAGTGGTGTTGTCAGTCTTTACCAAAAATTGTCCTGGAAGAATGTGGTTCTCGAGGGCTGTCAGAGCATTCTGTACAGCTAACATTTCTTTTTGATTGATATGCCGGTGCATTTAACTCTGGTTCCATTTGCCCTGAATGCACTGCTCTGCCAAGTGAGCCCCCCCAATGCATATTATGATGCGTCTGTTAGGGCTTGGGCAGCAGGGGGTAGAGTGAATGGCAGTCCCTTGTTTTGATGGCAGGCCTCTGCCCACCAAAGGAACTCTATCTTTAGACACGTATGATAGGAATCATTGATTCTAGGTCCTGAGAATGTTGACACCATAAGCTTTTTAGATACCGATGTAGTTTCCTCATAAGCAGTCTTGCATATGGAATTAGTAGAATGCAGGATGCAAATGAACCCAGGGGCATGCAGTATTTTCCTTGCAGAAAGCTGGGTCTTGGTGGCCAGTAGTTTGAAGTAGACTGTCAAACGAACTTGTTTCTCTGGTGTGAGGTAGGCCATCTGGGAAGTTGTATTCAAGCTTGCTCCCAGGAATACAATTTGTTGGCAGGGTACTAGATGTGATTTCTTTTTGTTTATGATGTACCCCAGAGAAGTTAGTAATTTCTTTACAAATGCCAGATGATTTAATATTATGTCCTGGCTTTCTGCCTGAATTAGATAATCGTCCAGGTATGGGTATATATGAGCCTGCAAAATGCAATGACTGGAGCTAGGCACTTTGTAAATACCTTGGGCGCAGTAGATAAGCTAAAGGGCAGTGCAGTCAACTGATAGTGCATGTAGTCTGCTCTGAAGTGTAGGCATCTTTTGCAAGATTCCCTTATTGGGATGTGCAGGTAGGCGTCCTTTAAATCCAGTGTTGCCAACCCGGCATTTTTGCCTAGCATAGGAAGCAGCTGATGAGTTAGCATTTTGAATTTTGGGATTACCAAAAAAATGTTTAGGATAGACAGGTCTAGGATAGGACGCCAGGAATTGTCTTTTCTGGGTACCAGGAAAAGTCTTGAGTAAAAACCTTGCCCCCATTCTTCTTCTGTGACAGGCTGAACAGCCCTTTTGCTTAGAAGAGAAAGAACTTGCTTTTGCCCACTGATTTGGGGGTAGGTCTGGCCACCCATTCGGGGTTGGCAAGGAGTGGAATTGGAATCTGTATCCTTGTGAAACTATATTTAAAACCCTTTTGTCTTGGGAAATGAGTTCCCAGTTTTTTTGCACGCAGGGCGATCTTTCCCCCTAAAAGAACAGTCAGTTCAGCAGGGCTTGGAAGGTTTCAAGTTAAGTCACTGTGACAGTTTACCATGGGGGGGGGGTGTCTTACTACTCCCAGCTTTGGAGGTGGGAGCCCCCCATTGCTTAGGCCTGTGAGTACCTTGGGACTGAAGCCTGGGTGTTCTGCTAGTTCTGGGTTTGGACTGAAGGCCTGGAAGAGGCAGGAAAGGACCAATTCTTAGAAGGCCAGTGCCTACTAAATCTGGGAGGCTGTACTTGCAGGAAATCTAACAGTTTGCATAGATTTAGCTTTTTCCTCCATCTTTTAAAGTACTACTTCTGCTTTGTTGCCAAACAGGCGATCATGGTTTAAGGGAGCATCAAGTAATTTAGCTTTAACATGATCTGGAAAAGATTGCTCCTTAAGCCAAGCATGCCTTCCAAGTACAGACCCGGTGACAGCAGCCCTGCAAAATGCCTCTAATGAATCAAAACCACACTGCAAAGTATGTTTTCCAACTTGTTCAGCAGAAAGCATTAAATCCTGTAATTCTTTAATTTCAGCACAGTCCGGAATCAACATTGTTTTCTGTTTAAGCAATCCAATAACATGCTGCTGATACTTTAACATATGAAACTGGCAGTTTAAAACCTTAATGGCCAAAGCTGCAAAAGTGTATACCTTCCTACCTAATCTGTCCAGGGCCCTGGAATCTCTATTAGAAGGGGTAGGGTTTTTGGCAGTAGTAACCTTAATGCTTTTGGGCCCTGTGAAATGGTCTCAGGATCCGCAGTAGGATTCTTAAAGTGGAACTTGTGAGAGTCAGGTACCCTGCAATACCGGTCAGGTTTTCTGGGAGCTGGAGGTAAAGTGTCAGGGGCCAGGCTAGATTCTGAGAAGGCATCATCTACAATATCCAGTACAGGAGGGATAGCTAAAGGTCTGTGTTGAGGTAGAAGTAAGAATTCCCTAAGCCTCTTTTTGGAGTTAGAGTAATCCTGGCTTTCCCAGGGGAAATGCTCCCTAAGAATATGCCAGGTTTCACCAAAAGAGAAATCCTCTGGAGGGGAAGCAGAGGGAATGGAGTCCTCTGCATCAGAATCCTCATAGGTAGACAAGGGCAACTCCTGGTCATCAGAGAAAACAGAAATTTCAGAATCTTGATCAGAAGACTCAGAAGGAAAATCAGTCCTAGGTCTCTTAGAGGGAGAAGGGTGGCTTCCCCTGATTAGAGTAATAAGGTCTTCAGCCATTCTTATCATTTGTTTATTAGGCATAGAGGCCTGACCATGCGGTTTGGGCGTCAGTTTTCTAGGCATGGTTCGAGTTTTAGGCCTTGAAGAAGATGGCATCGGTTTAATAAGCAAGTCAGTAGGCCTGAATACACCCTCAGAAGCCGGTGCCTGCACAGCGGCTCTGGACCCATCCAAGGTGGAGGCATCTGCAGGTTCCACAGTCGAAGAAGCATCCTGTGGCATACATGACTCCGAATGGGTCTCAGTAGAGGCCCGCGAATCTGAAGTAGCGGGTATTAGGGGCTGCGTAAGCGCCTCACTGAGTACTGGCGAACTGGCGACTAGCTTAGGAGAAGCATCGTTGGCAGGCGACTAGCTTAAGAGAAGCGTCGTCGGCAGCTTTGGACCTATGCGGTCTGTCTTTATCTTGGAGTTTTTTTCGGAATGTCGGTAGTCAGGTGGCTTACCGAAGCCATTTCTGGATAATTGAACAGAGTACCAAAATATTTAGATGCGAAATTGAACAGATGACGAATAGTTCAAGATTTGAATAAGGCACAAAACCGACAGCGAGGTACGTCAAGGTCTGGGCCTAAGCAAGGAATGCAGTACGAATGAAAATCTTTGTGAGGTATTTGCTTTCCACAAGAAATACAATTGTTAACTTTTACTGACGTTGGTTTCAAGCAATAAAAAGGATCCCCAACGGGGTACTTAGCTTAGTTGGAAGACTTCAGATCTGAAACTAGAAAACGAAAATTTCAGAAGTCGGCTGACCGGCACTTGCGAACTGCTTCTGCTTCGGGCACCGCATGGCAAGAAAGACTGATGTAATGGCGTCGGCTGCATGCTTTATACCAGACTACCTGACGTCATGGAAGATGAGAGAGCAACCGATGCAGGACCTAAGACTTTGATAATCAGGCCGACTGAGGGCTACCTGCAAGCAGATAACCCAAATGTAATGACTGCAACAGTGAAACACGAAGAACATCTGCCTTTGTTGTGAGGATGGCTGAGAACTCCTGGGCCTCTGCTGTCTCTTGCCTCCTCTGGAAGACTTACTGGAGGGGTGTTGAGTGCAGCTATGAACAAAAACAGGATTAGAAGGGAAATTCCTGTGAAACCTGGGCACAGGAGAAACCAGGATGTGTTTCAAGTCCTTGAGTTCCATGTTTTTTTCCTGTAGGGACTTAGAAAGGCTGCTGCCTTACCAAATAAGGCTCAATTGTCTAGTGGTGTATCCATTAATTTTGATTTGAAGTCATCCTGAAGGGGGTGCAAACTGAGCCAGGAAAATTTAAGTAATGAACTAGTAGCAGCTGTCCTGGCACAAGCCTATGCAGCATCACAGCTGCATTTAATGGAATATTCTGCCACTTGGGAGAAGGCTCCCAGGATATATAGAGCCAAAGCTTTTCCTTCTGAATATGGAAGATCTGCAATGACACTAGATGCCCAAGACAAAAGGATTAAAGAGTACTTAGTCATATGTGTCCGATAATTGATAGCCTTGAAAGCCAAGGTGTCCAACATACAAGCCTTTTTACCCAGTCTCTCAAAGGTTCTACTCTCTTGGTGTGATGGGAGAAGACTGGGAGGAGGGAAACATCCTAGACAGTTTATCTATGGCTACAGAAAACTGCTGGGTCTGCAGAAAGGCACCTAAAGAGGAATTTACAATCCACAGGGACCTTGTAGAAGTGGCCTGGCTTCTTTGGGGCCGGGGCCAGGGAGTCTGGAGTGTGTGAAGCATTGTGAAAGGCATCTAGGAATGCATGATGCACAGGTGGAGAGAGAGGCCAGGGACATCAACTTGTAGAAGTTGATAACTTTTCTGGACATGAAGTATCCCATTTAAAGTGTTCTCCCACTTTCAGGAGAGTTTCACCAAAAGATCTCTCTTCCATAAGGGAATCAGCACGGACTCCTCTTCAGGAGAAACATATTTCTGGGAAGAAGGGATTTGTGGAGAATGATCCAGAGATTCCTCTTAATCAGAGGAAAATTCATCAAATGAGTCATTGTCCCTACTCCTTTTTTTGAGAAGGTTGGGGAGCAGTTGTAGGAGCAGGCTGAAAGAAAGGTGGCTTCAGTGCCATGAAGGCCCGAACAAGCTTTGAGAAAAAGCCTGACAATCTGTAGTCTCTGGTAGGGGAAAAATGCTTAGCCTTTTGCTTTTTCTTTGCAGGAAAAATGATCCTATGCAATGGAGGACTGGATGAAGGCCTACATTCAAATGCATCTGACGGCATCTCTTCTCTTGTGAGGTATCCCCTAGGACCCTCTGTAGTTTCGAGCCTAGGTTCCCCCCATGACATCCTGATCAGATATCTGTTTGTCCTCCACAGACGTGCTCACAGCCAAAGTCAAGGTGGACTCAGAATTGAGCTTGGCCTGTAAATCCATGCCTGAAGTCGGATGAACCTCAGGGTTGACAAGCACCTTGGGAGAAAGGTCTGACGGTGGAGGTACAAGGGAAGCCACAGGCAGACCCCCCAGGTACCCTCCATATGCTTAGCTAGAAACTTAAGCCACTGATTCCCTAAATATATAGCAAAAGAAGAAAGCCTGCTTCTAAAGTTCTTTGGGAAAAAGAACTGGCAAATGCTACCCATCTTGTGGTCATGGATAGGGTCTAAATAAGAGAGACACTGAGAACGGCTGTCCTAATGTGGAATTTGTCTTCCACACTGGCACTTACTCTTCTTGGATGACATAACCAAAACAGCAGCAACAGAAAATATTCCCCAACAGGGCACTTATCTGGCAAAAGGCTGAAGACGCAAACGCTGAAACGATCAGACGGTTGGAATGGTGTTCTGATTGGCAGCAGGAAAGTTCTGAGGATGGTACATGCATACATGACTTATGGCCTACATCTGATCACAGTCTATGTGTGACATCCCACGCACCCTACAGTAATACAAGATGTTTTTATACTGGCCGACGTCAAGTAGCCTTCAGGCATGAGATCCCTAAGGTTAAGCAAGTGAACAGAAGATGATCAGAAAACATGTCTCGTACCTTCTTTGGAACCAGGAAAATATTGGAATAGAATCCTCCAAATCTCATCCCAAATAAGGTAGAAACCCTACAGTCTTTTTCAAAGTAGAAACTAGGTTTGCACCATAAGCTCTACAAAGGTGGCTTAGTTCACAAGGATAGCCCTTTCAAATGAAGGATGAACATGGAGAAACATACTCCCTACAAAAGACAATTCTAGACTTAATTCAGCAGTGTGACTGGCTGACGGGCCATTTCTTGACTGTTGCATCTGAGGGAATCCTTACTTTGACAGGAAGCTTGGTCTGAATCTGGCACAGGATGAAGCAGCACATGTTGCAAGTGGGTCACACAGGTCTCTACACACCAGTAAAGGCCCACTGCTTCTTTGAGAATCCTCATCCTAGGAAGGGTGTCCTAAGAGGATCGCCCTCTCCTGAATAGGTGGCTCACCTAGAATGGACTGCCTTAACCAATTTCTGAAAAAGAGCTGGAGCAACACCAGTCTGTACAGAATACCTAAGCCTGCTACCTTATGCATACAATCAGCAAAGCCAAAAAAAAAAAAAAGGACAGTGGACTGTAAAAAAAAGTCTGTTGTGGAACTTAAATTTTTACATATAATTTGCTGACGGGGTTGGCCCCACAAGGTCAGTGGCCACTTATTCATACTGATTAGGGGAAATCTGGCCAGGGTACCAGGGGAATTTTCCCTACTGTTTTCAGTAAGTGCCATGGGATCTTACATCCACCTGAGCTACCACCGAGGCAGATGGAGCCTCAGTTTAATGTCTAATTTGACCAGCTCTTTATTTCAGAGACAAGATAAAAGCTTTTATCAGTGCCTAGTTTGCTAATGAAAACGGAAATCAGAATGTGAAAAACAGATGAAGGGTGACCGTCCCAATATGGCAGAGGAAAACACTCATGTGCACAACAGCGAAAATTTCTTATTAGGCAGTAGGATGGAGTTCGCTACTATGGCCTCTGTAATCTAAGACACATACCACAGAGATAACAAGGGAGTTGACTTAAAGATGCCGACATGCTTCCGGGCTGCAGAACAAGTATTCCTTAGCAAAGGTTCCATGACAGGAGTGACCCAAGACTCCCATCCTCCCCTGGCAACGGGGATGGACACAAGCCAGTGTAGGATTTCAGAATCTCAGGGAAAGTAAAAAGAAAAAGAAGTTATGTCTTACCATAACATTCCATCTGTATTGTTGATCCTCGTTCAGTCATTACACATGGGTATCGGTTCCGAGCTCGGAACCGAGCCGGCCATTTTTCAAGCTCGCTTCAGCTTCAAACTCTCGAGCTAAACCCTTACCCACAATCCCCCTCTCCCTGTTACCTCAGATTGAGTTTGCAAGTCAAAGAAGGTAGAAGCTACCTCTGGTCAAATAACCTAAGAGAACCAGATGTTGAGATGCACTAGAAACCACAGGAGGGGGAAGGAGGGAGGGTTGTAATGACTGAACGAGGATCAACAATATAGATGGAATGTTATGGTAAGACATAACTTCTTTATCTGATATTGTTAATCCTCGTTCATTCCTGACACATGGGACAGAGTCCCCAGCTATTCCTGGGAGGCTCTCATGGAAGGACATTCCTGAGCACCATAGAACTGAAAGATGCTCTTCCCCTGGAGGCCAAATCCAATTTGTAATGATTGATGAAGGTACGAGGCGTAGCCCAAGTTGCAGCTGCACAGATGTCATGTAAAGGAGCTCTGGCATGGAAGGCAGCAGAAGTTGCCTCCGACCTTCTTGAATAAGCTTTCATGGTAGTAGGCAACAAGATATTACGTTGTGTATAAATGAAGGTCACACAGTCCTTTAACCATCTAGCTAATGTGACCTTAGCAACAGCAGATCCTAATCTAGGTCCAGAAAAGGCCAAAAATAACTGGTCGGATTTACGAAAAGGTTTAGTCCTGTTTAAGTAAAAACGGATTTGCCTGTGGATATCTAGGGTATGTAGACAATACTCTCCTCTGTTTGAATGATTGGGAAAGAAAACTGGCAATTCAATGGTTTGACTAATGGACATTTCAGAGATCACTTTAGGCAGAAATGACGGATTCATTCTCAGAGACATTCTCTCTATGAAAAATCAAGTATGGACTCTTGATACATAACGCTTGAAGCTCAGAAATACATCTGGCAGAAGTAATGGCGACCAAAAACAAGGTTTTCCACGACAAATACTTGAGGTCGCAAGAAGAGGCTGGTTCGAAAGGTGACATTGTCAGAGCTTGTAGAACTAATGATAAATCCCATACTTGAATAGGTTCTCTAAAAGGTGGCTTCAGATGACTCACACCTTTTATGAAGGTCTTACACAACTTATGAAACATAAGAGAGGAATCTTGGACACTCCTGAAAATTAAAAATTGCAGCAAATGAACTCTAATGGTAGAGGCCGACAGACCCGATTGAAAAAGGTCGGCCAGATAGTCTAGTATTATCGACACTGGTGCTGAAAAGGGGTCTACTTGTTTATCTTTCTGCAAACAGGTAAATCCTTTCCACTTGCTCAGATAACTAATTCTAGTGGAAGACTTATGAGTAGCAATATATTCTAGTGGAAGACTTATGAGTAGCAATGAGAATATCACGTACTGGTAAAGAAAGATCATTCTGCCTGGCAATCAAGGGAATTAGAGTAGCCAAGCCGTGAGCTTCAGGCTGTACAAGTTGGGATGAATCAGGTTCTGTGGATGTGAGATCAACTCCGGGGTTGGATGGAGAATCCATGGTTGATCTAGTAGGTGAGGCCAAAGGAAGGGGAACCAAATCTGTTGAGGCCAATATGGTGCTATGAGGATCACCTTGCTCTTCAACTGACTGGCTTTCTTCAGAAACTGGGGAATGAGGGGAAAGGGTGGAAATGCGTAAAGAAGACTCGAGGGCCAATCATGGACTAGAGCATCCCTGGGTGACTGTCCCGGAGGGGGAATCAGGGCAAAGTAGTTGCTGCATTTGTAGTTGGTAGGGGATGCAAAGTCGTCGCAACAAAGACGGCCCCAGCGTTCGAATATCTCTGCCGCTATCAAGGGATTCAGGGACCACTCGTGAGGTTGAAGAATGCACCTGCTGAGACTCTCTGCTATCATGTTGGAACTCCCGGGAATGTGCGTTGCTAGAAGAAACGGTTGGTAGCCATTGCCTATTGCCATATCCTCATGGCCTCTCGACGAAGGGGGTAAGATTTGGTTCCACTTTGCTTGTTGATGTACCAGACCACTGCCATGTTGTCTGATTGAATCGCAATTGTCCCAAACGGCAACATGGGATGGAATGCTTGCAACGCCAGAAGCACCGCCCTCAGCTCTAGAACATTTATGCGCAGATGGGCCTCCAGTTCGGACCAAGTGCCTTGGACTGTCTGTCCCTGACAAAGACCCCCCCCCCCCCATCAGGGAGGCATCCGTGGTCACTGTGGCCTTGGGCTGCTGGGGGGGAGAAGGGGCGAGACCATTGAGAGAGAGATTGTGTCATCCACCAATTTAAATCCTGTTTGCACCTGTGGGTTACTCGAACCATGGCTGAAAGAGGATGCTAAAAAGGATACCATTGGGTGAGCAATAGCCATTGTAGAAGCCTTATGTGAAACCTGGCCAGGGGAACAATGGTGACCCAACAGCTGTAGAACCGAGTGAGCCGTGGATTTTTCCTTTGAAAGGATTGGAATTAGTTGTTGCTTTATCCTTAGAATTCTGTGCTCTGGAATAGCAGCTCTGTAGTTTTTTGTGTCCAAGATAACCCCCTAAGAATTCTATCGACTGAGATTGGGTGAGATTGGATTTTTTTTCCAGTTTATGGTTATGCCTAGCCTTTGAGCAGCGAGGAGAGAGTATGCCAGGGCTTTTTCCAGTAGATGTCTGGTGGGGGCAGAAATGAGCCAGTCATCTAGGTATGGAAACGCCTGGAATCCTTGAAGTCGCAAGTGAGCTGTGACAACTGCCATGCACTTTGTGAACACACTGGGGGCTGTAGAGCATCCGAAGGGCAGTACTCTGAACTGGTAGTGACTGGCTCCCGCACGGAAGCACAGAAATCTTCTTGATGGCCTGTCCACCTTTATGTGGTAGTATGCATCTTGAAGATCTACAGAGCACATCCAATCGACTTTTTCCAAAAGCGGGAGGATAGACTGTATTGTGACCATCCGGAATTTTTGTACTCTCACAAACTTGTTCTTTACACTGAGATCCAAAATTGGTCTACAGTCCCCGGTTTTCTTTGACACCAAAAATTGTCTTGAGTAGAATCTGGATCCTATCTGGTCTGGAGGGACTATTTGGATGACTCTCTTTCTTAGCAGCTTTTCTATCTCTAGTGCTGCTTCCTCCCTTTGACTGGATAGAACGTCGGGAAGATTTTTTGAAGGGACGGGACAAAGATCGAAGGGGATATAACCACTGGTTATAATCCTTTGTACCCAAGAATCGGTGGTGATGGTTAGCCAGGCAGAAGGGTACAAGGAGAAACGTCCCCCAACCACCTCCAGAGGAAAAGAGTTGGGCCGCTCTTCAGGAGCGCTGGTAGGATTGACCAAGGAAAGAATCCCTAGAACCCTGGTTAAGCGGACACCTTCTGCCCCGAAAGGAGCGTCATCCCTGTGAGTTTCCCTCTCTGCCTCTGGGGGGAAAACTTGGCCTGTGCGTCATGGAAAAGACCCTGAGATTTCTTGAACCATATCTTCCCACTCTCTTGGTTTCAGAAGAAAGCACGTTGAGGGGAAGAATGACGGACACCTATGGCAGAAAGGGTCTTACCGCTCTGTTCACATCTGGCCAGTGTGCTTTTAACTTTGGGCCCAAACAACGAGAAAGTCTCAATGGGGCATTAAGAAAGGAAGACTTAAAGGGTTCTGTGAAGTTGCACAAGCGCATCCAGGCTTGTCATCCCAAGACCGCAGCTGAACCCGCTGCTCTAGCTCCTCCTGATGTGTGAGATATCAGTTGCATAAAGGAGTTAGATATAGACTCAATGGTGGCCAGCTGAGAGGCCACTTTGTCACGGAACTCATCAGACATGGCACCAGCCAAGGTTTCAGAGAGCTCAAAAACCAGATCCCTTTAAAGCCTGGTAAAATGTGCCATATAATTCAGAGACCTGATAGCAAAGGTCACTGAAGCAAAGGTGTGCTTCCCTATCCTGTCCAGGGCACGGGACTCGGGCGGATGGACAGTCTGGCTTTCTTCTTCTGCCAGATCCTTTTTTGTTGTGGCAGCCACCACCAAAGCATCCACAGGAAGACCTTTGGACCAATGGGGATCCGAAGCAGGAGGGGACAAGATCTTATCTGGCCTCCGGGGAATAGCTTCGACGGTATCAGGAGCCTTCCAAGCACGCTGCACGATGAGCCATACAAATTAATCGGCAGGCGGAGTAAACCATGAGGTAGGGGGTCGGGCGCAAAAGGCCTACAGGAACACAGATTCCTCAGAGGTCAGATTAGAGGACTGCCAGTCACCTCTCGGTTTCAGGATTTCTAGGATATCACCAAAGGATACCTCAGAGGGCGAACGGGGGGATGCTTCCCCCTCATCGAAATCTGTCTCTTTGGTGAGGGACTCCTCTGTGGAATCCATTCCATCAGTTGGAAGGCTGGTCCACCCGAAGAGGAGCGCATGTCTAGGACAGGGGTCACCCCTCCCCTAAGTTGCTCAGCCTGCCGACCCGGAGTCCCTGGATGGCTGTGGAGCAGCAAACTATGCATGTCACAACTGACATTCTGGGTTGTAGCAAAAAGTACAGTTTTGTACCTACCATAAATGTAGATGTTTGAGGATCCACATTGCTGCAGTCATAACCTGTGGGTAGTCCGCTGTCCTCGGTCGGCCCGAATACCAAAGAGTTAGGCTGGCGTCGGTCATGGCGCCGAGCTGGCGTCAGCGTAGTAGTACTTAAGCGCATGACCGGCGCCATATTCTCAGTCTTTCTTGCCCCAGATGTCAGAAGGCCTTAAAAGAAAAGGCCAGAGCCACAAAGGAAAAATAATAATTATCCCCAAGGAACAATAACAACAAACAACAACAACACCCCAAACCAAAGAGGGAAGGAGGGAGGAAATAGGACTGCAGCAATGTGGATCCTCGAACATCTACATTTATGGTAGGTACAAAACTGTACTATGTTCTTCGTCTCACATTGCTGCAGTCATAACCTGTGGGTAGAATCCCAAAGCAAAGGAAAAGGGAAGCTGGCAAACTAAAAGGCATTAGGGGCTGCTAACATGCCCTGTAAGATTGCAGTGGCAAACCCAGCCCTGGACTTGGAGAAAAGAGGGAGATGATAATGCTTAGTAAAAGTATGTACTGAACTCCAAGTAGCTGCTTCCAAAATGTCCTTAGTAGCTACCCCCCTCAAAAAAGCAGTAGAAGTGGCCGTAGCCCTTGTGGAATGAGGTCTAATCCCAGCAGGAACATTCTTCCCATGATGAGAATAACAAAAAGCAATACAATTACCAATACACTTTGAAATAGTCTGCTTTGAGACAGCTTTCCCTTGTGAACCCAAAGCAAAAGTAACAAATAACTGTTGAGTCTGTCTGAACTCCTTAGTTCTGCTCAAATAATAACGTAACTTCCTGTGTATATCCAAAGAATGCAAGATTTTTTCCCCCTTATTTTGGGGATCAGCATAAAAGGTAGGCAAATGGATAGACTGGTTCAAGGCCACATTAGAAATCACTTTTGGCATGAAAGTAGGGTTAGTACGCAAAGAAACTCTATCCTTATGGAATATTAGAAAGGGTTAAACTGCCATGAGAGCCTGCAATTCAGATACCCTTCTGGCAGAAGTAATGGCCAACAAAAAGGCAGTCTTCCAAGACAAAAACTTCAATTCAGACGTAGCTGCAGGTTCATAAGGAGGCAAAGTAAGCTTCTCCAACACAAAATTGAGATCCCAGGAAGGAGTAGGAGCTCTCCGTGGGGGTCTTATATTTTGCCCTCTAAGAAATTGCTTAAACAAAGGGTGAGAAAATAAAGGAGGGTCACAATCATAGTGAGCAGAAATGGCTGCAGCATGAACCTTCACAGAGGAAAACGACAAACCCTTGTCCAGTAATTCAGTAAGGTATTGCAGTGTACAACTCAAATTAGGTACCGAGACATCAAAATCCTCTGTTGTGCTCCAAAGAAAAAATCTCTTCCATTTATCAGCATAAACTTTTCTAGTGCTAGGCCGCCTAGCTTCCAAAATGGCATCCAAAACCTGCTGGGGAAGCTGAGAACCCACAGGCTCTAAAACAGAATACGCCAGGCTGTTAGATGCAGGGACTGCACCCTGACATTGAGCAAATGACTGCTTGACTGGGACAACAAATGAGGAAGCTGTGGTAAAGGCCAAGGAGGCTCCTGAATTAAACTCCTCAGCAGAGGATACCAGTGCTGACGTGGCCAATCTGGTGCTATTAAAATCATGCAAGGCTTGTCCCTCCTGACTTTCAAGAGTACCTTAGTAAGGAGAGGCAGAGGAGGAAAAGCATAGACATGAAGGTTGTTCCAACTGAAAGATAGAGCGTCCACTTTCCAAGCTTTTGGGTGAAACATCCTTGTGCAAAATTTTGGTAGTTGGAAATTTAGAGGAGAAGCGAACAGATCTATGTCTGGAGTTCCCAAGCCACTGTCAACTGTTGGAATACCTGAGGATCCAATTTCCACTCGTGGGGATCCACAATTTGTCTGCTCAATACATCTGCTAGGGAGTTCTGTGCTCCTGGCAGAAACCGTGCTTGAAGAGTGATGTGCAACCCCAGAGCAGTCTCCCACAATATCATAGCTTGTCTGCAAAGAGGGTAAGAATGGGTCCCCTGCTTGTTGATGTACCACATGACTGTAGTGTTGTCTGTTTGAATCAACACCTGTCCTGGTTGAAGTAGGCCCTTGAAAGCCATCAGGGCAAACTGGACTGCTAACATCTCCTTCATGTTGATATGCAAATGCTGTAATTTGGGAGGCCACGTGTCTTGAATCCATTTCCCATTGAAATGTGCTCCCCAAGCCAGGTCTGAGGCATCCGTCGTTAAGATCTGACTCGCCTCTGGTCGGGTCACAGAGAGTCCCTTGTTTAGGTGACATTCCTGTGCCCACCACAAGACTTCCTTCTGGATGCACGGTATTATCGGAATGACAGTGTCCAAATCGTGGCAGTGTTGAGTCCATACACTTTTGGGATACCATTGTAGCTTCCTCATATGCAGTTTGGCATTGGGAAGTACCAGAATGCAAGATGCCATGAACCCCAAGGCTTGAAGGACTGTCCTTGCAGTCAGCCTGGACCGTACTGATAATTGCTGGAAGTAGAGGTGAAGAGTTCTTTGTTTGTCCGGGGTCAGAAAGGCCATCTGAGAGGCTGCATTCAGTCTCACACCCAGAAAGCACATGTCCTGAGAGGGTACTAGACTGGACTTTGTTTCGTTCACAGAATACCCTAGGCACCTTAAAACTGCCATTACATACTGTAGCTGTTGAAGTAACTTGTCTTTGTCTTGAGCAAGAATCAGGCAATCGTCCAGATAAGGATAAATTTGAATTCCCATCAATATTAAGAAAAATATTACAGGAGCCAGAACCTTTGTGAACACCCTGGGCAGTAGATAAACCAAAGGGCAATGCAGAGAACTGATAATGAGAAGTGCCAGTCCGAAAACGCAGGAATCTCCTGCAGCTGGGCCTGATAGGAATGTAAAGATAGGCCTCTTTGAGATCCAGAGTTACCATCCAGTGATCTTTGCCTAGCAGAGGCAGAAGTTGCTGTAATGTTAACATCTTGAACTTTGGAATGTCTAGGTATGTATTGAGAATGGACAAATCCAGAATTGGCCTCCAAGTGTTTCCTTTCTTTGGCACTAGGAATAGACGAGAATAAAACCCTAGGCCTACTTCTGACGGAGGTACCACCTGGACTGCCCCCATCTGTAAAAGCAAAGAAATTTGTTCCTGAGCCTCCAGCCTTTGCCGAGGAGGTACACCTGGCATGCCTTTGAAAGGGGAAAAAGTGTGAAAATAAAACTTGTAGCCTTGATTTATTATGTCCAACACCCATTTGTCCTGGGTGACCAAATGCCAATTTTGCTTGAAAAGTGCCAACTTTCCTCCTAGAGGAGCTGCCAGAAAGGAAGGCTCTGGCAGCTGGAGATACAGGTCATTGGGTCTGTTTACGAAAAGGCTGACCCCTGCCCTCACCAGAAGATTGCGCAGGAGAACTCCAAGTCCTAGGTCTGAAAGAACCCTGAGCGTGAGCCCTGCCCCTACCACGTCTAGACCTGCCCTTAGACTGAAAATCTGAAGAAGGGTAAGACCATCCTCTTGCAGGCCAATTCCTGCTAAACTTAGGGGGCTGCACTTGCAAAAATTCCTTAACTGTCTGCATAGACTTAGCTTTGTCTTCCATCTTTTTCAAAACTGACTCCACAGGGGAACCAAAAAGAACTTCAGATTGAAGGGGAGCATCCAAAATCCGAGCTTTAACATGCTCTGACAAATTTTGATCTTTAAGCCAGGCATGTCTACGAATAACTGAACCAGTAGCAGCTACCCTGGAAGAAGCCTGAAGGGCATCAAAGCCACACTGCAGGGAATGTTTACCAACCTGATCTGAAGCATGAACCAAGTCCTGCAACTCTTTACCAACCTGATCTGAAGCATGAACCAAGTCCTGCAACTCCTTACACTCTATACCCTCACAGAAAATTGGCAATTTAAAGCCAATTGGCAATTTAAAGCCCTCATAGCTAACGTAGAAGAGGTGTACACTTTTTTACCCCACCTATCCAACGCTCTAGAATCTTTATCCAAAGGAACTGGATTCTTAACCACAGAAGCCCTGACACCCTTAGGCCCTTGGATAATAGTTTCCGGGTCAGCTCTAGGGCTCTTATACAAATATTTATGTGCCTCTGGAACTCTGTAATACCTGTCTGGTTTGACAGGGGCAGGGGGTAAAGAATCAGGATTAAGGGAAGCTTCAGAAAAAACATCCTGAACAACATCTAAAACAGGGGGAATTGCCAAAGGCCTACGTTGTGGCAAAACAAAATTCCCTAAGCCTCTTACGAGAATCTGAAAAATCCTGACCTTCCCACTTGAAATGCTCCCTCATGGAATGCAAGGTTTCAGAAAAGGAAAAATCCTCTGGAGGAGAAGCAGAAGGACAGGAATCCTCTGCATCCGAATCAGAATAGGGAGGAAAATCCTGAATATCCTCAGCTGAGGACTCAGAATAATCTGAGGAATGTTCCATTCCCTCAAAATCTGTCTCCACCCTAGGCCTCTTCTCTGGAGGGGGCATAGAACCCCTGATCAAAGTAATCAAATCCTCTGCCATTTTCAACATATGCTTTTTAGGAACAGAGCCCGAAGAACCAGGGCTGTGGCCCAGAAATACCAGGTCTAGCCTTAGCAGGGCCTTTAGTGATTGAAGTAGAAGGCCTAATAACCTTTTGCAAGGATGGAACCACAGAAACTTGAGAAGCACCCTCGGCCTGACCTAACTCCTGAGAGGCCAACTCCTGTAAAATTAAAGGTTCCCCCTGGGATTCAGCCGAGACCTCGGCTGGATCCACAGATTCAACCGTAGATTCCATAGAACTGGCGTCCGCAACAGACGACTCATCCGGTTTAGACCTTAAGGATTTATCTTTTCGCTTTTTTGCGGTAGCGGGCGTCGGAGGATCCGACGGCATGTTGTAGTTACACCGCTTACCGAAAACAAGCCTAGCACAGTCTAATCTGCGTTTAATGGTGCACTTATTAAATCTAGAGCAAAAGCGACACCCGACTACGTCGTGTTCAGGCCCTAAGCAAGGAATACAGAGAGAATGATAGTCCCTATGAGGTATCTGTTTCCCACAAGAAATACAATTATTAACTTTTTCTGACATCCAGATTAACTGAGGCAAGAAAAGACAAAAATTTTCCCCAATGGGGTACTTAGCCCAACTTGGTCTTCGGTCTGAAACTAGAAAACTGAAAATTTCAGAACGCCGAACGGCACTTGTAAACGCTGCTTCTGCTTCGGAACACGCGGCAAGAAAGACTGAGAATATGGCGTCGGTCATGCGCTTAAGTACTACTACGTACTGACGTCAGCTCCGGGCGCCCATGACCGACGCCAGCCTAACTCTTTGGTATTCGGGCCGACAGAGGACAGCGGACTACCCACAGGTTATGACTGCAGCAATGTGAGACTAAGAACATCTTTCCTGCCATGAAGGCAACTGCGGTTCCTTAGTGAGATCCATAAAGGAAACCACAGAAGGGGAAGACTGTGCTACATCAATGGACTTCAAAGGCAATGAAGGAGGAGAATAAGAAGGGGTCTTTGGAGACGGGTGATCACCTCCCAAGGAAGGATAGTTCCTGAGGGGTGGGATACCTCTGGACAAGAGTACCTGGTCCACAAAACGCAACACATCATGTTCAGAAAGGCTTCTAGTGGACCTCACGGAGACTGAGGGAGAAACAGGCCTGTCCACAGAAGAGGCAGACTCGGTGCCCATCTCATCTGACTGCACTGAGGACAACGGTGCCAAGAGAGACTGGGCTATTGTTGTCTGCACCGAAGTCGTCATCGGTGCAGAGGTCATGGTCTGCACAGACACAGGGATCGGTGCCGAAGCTGGAACCGACAAAACTGGAGTCAACAATAAAGGTGTCGGTTCCAAGGAAGATCTCGGAGCCGACGCGGTCAAGGTCTGCGCCGACTGAATGGTCGGTGCAGATACAGTGGTAATGGTCTGAACCGAGGAGCCCCTCGGTGCCGATATATAGAAGGCTGCAAGAGAAGACTGAGCCGAAATCAATAATGGAGCTGAAGGCCTCTGTGCCGAAGGTCTAGGCACAGAAAGCACTGGGGCTGACTGAGTGAGTTCTGGAGCCGAAAGTTTAACTTTTTTAGGTTTTGGTTGGCGGGAGTCCCCAGCCGGGGACGAAGGCAAAGATTTAGCCTTAGTAGGAACATCCAAGGTTTTCTTATGGGTTCTAGGAGGGGTTGAGGCCTCCGACCCAGAAATAGCCTCTGAAAAGGGAGATTTTAGAAGTCCCTTCAATAACAGCTTGTTTTTCCTTTCCAACAAGGTTCTATTAGAAACGTTCTCACAAATAGTACAGGGAGGGTCAACAGACAAATGGGAAGCTCCCAAACAATAAACACACAGAGTGTGCATCAGAAGTAGGCAGCTTGTGTCCACAATCAGAAAACCGCTTAAACCCCGCACTACCTTTATCTGGCATGACAGCAAATTAATTAATAGAAAAGGTACCAGGAATGGTACAAGAGAGGACCCAAAGGTATGAGAGAAAAGGGAAACGGATTACCAACGATGAAAAAGAGAGAATACCTCACGGTAAAAGTGGTAAAGAAAGAAGCAGAAAAACCTGAAGAAATTATGAACGCTAGACGCGATAGAGTAAGAGACAATAAAACGTGAACTTTTCTGACAGAAAAGTAATCTGTAAAACTATTAAACAATTGATGCGTAAAGTACAGTTTTGTACCTACCATAAATGTAGATGTCAGATAGGAATGCATCTGCAGTCCTTACAAATGGGTTGCCCTGTCGTCAGGCAGCCCTTCGGTCGGCCGGATTCCAAAGTCTGGGTCTGGCTTCGGCTGGTGTCGCACCTCACCCGACGTCATAGCTGCAGTTCTTCGGGTATAAAGGCATCAGCTGATGCCATTTTCCTCAGTGTTTCTTGCCCCAGATGCCAGGTGCCCTCTTGGATGGCTAAATTTGGATAAATGCCAATGTTTCCAAATAATAGAGAGCAAACACATAAAAAGAGCATGTATGTACATATATACAAACAAATACACCATAATAGATCCCCCCCCAAGCTAGCTAAAAGATGGCAAATACCCTAGGAGTACCACAGAGGGGAAGGCGGGAGGGTAATCCTGACTGCAGATGCATTCCTATCGGACATCTACATTTATGGTAGGTACAAAACTGTACTATGTCCTTCAAGGATGCATCTGCAGTCCTTACAAATGGGTAGAATACCATAGCCAAACTAGGGGAGGAGGAAAAGAGAGATTATGGTGTAGCTAGGATCCCTTGCAAAACAGCAGTGGCAAAACCTGCTCGGGATCTAGAGTATAAAGGTAAATTATAATGCTTGGCAAATGTATGCACGGAGGTCCAAGTAGCAGCCTCTATAATGTCCTTGGTAGCCACCCCTCGTAAGAAAGCTGTAGTAGTGGCTGTAGCCCTTGTGGAGTGAGGCCTGATGTTCTCTGGAGGTGTAACAAAATCTAATGCAATTTCCTATCCACTTTGAGATTGTCTGTTTTGAAATTGCTTTTCCTTCCCTTCCTGTTGCATATGCTACCAGAAGCTGGTCAGTTTTTCTATTTCACTTGGTTCTGTCCAGGTAGTAGCGTAATTGCCTGTGCACATCCAAGGTATGCAACAGTCTTTCTCCCCTGTTCTGTGGGTTGGGGAAGAATGTAGGTAGGTGGATAGCCTGGTTTAAAGACACTCTGGATACCACCTTAGGCATAAATGTAGGATTTGTTCTCATGGACACTCTGTCTTGATGGAAGATCAGGAAGGGTTGCACTGCCATTAATGCCTGTAGTTCAGAAACCCTTCTTGCTGAGGTGATGGCCAGCAGGAAAGCAGTCTTCCAGGATAAGTATTGTAATTCTGCTGTTGCTGCTGGTTCGAAAGGAGGTAGTGTCAATTTTTCTAGCACAAAGTTCAAGTCCCATGCTGGCAATGGTGGTTTCCTAGGAGGTTTTATATTTTTAATTCCTCTCAGAAACTGCCTGAGCAGAGGATGTGAGAAGACAGGAGGATCCAAGCTGTATTCTGCCGAAATAGCTGATGCATGTATCTTGATGGAAGAGTAGGACAGGCCTGTATGGGAGAGCTCTGCTAAGTACTCCAGGATGTTGGCCATGTTTACCAGTGACACATCTTTTCCCTTTGCAGTACTCCAAATGAGATATCTTTTCCATTTTGCTGCATAATTCTTTCTTGTTGAAGGTCTACGAGCTTCCAGGATAATGTCTTTAACCCTTTGGGATAAATTTGGATTAATTGCTCTTAGGTAATGCTCCAGGCAGTCAGCTGCAGAGTTTTCAGGTTTGGATGCAGGATGCTGTAGTTGTTCTGTGTTAACAGCAATGGGATCAGGGGTAGTGTCCACATTTGTTCCCGAGCCATGCTCCTCAGTAATGGGTACCAATGTTGTCTTGGCCAGTTTGGAGCTATCAGAATGATCCTTGTACGTTCCTCTTTGATCTTCAATAGCACCTTGTGCATCAAAGGAAGTGGTGGGAATGCATATGCTGTCAGGTTTTTCCAACTGAAAGATAGGGAGTCCACCTTCCAAGCAAGTGGGTGGTACGTCCTTGTGCAGAATTTCTTTAGCTGGTGATTAAGTGGGGATGCAAATAAGTCTATTTGTGGTAGTCCCCATTTTCTTGTGATGGCTTTGAAGATGTCCGGGTGCAGCATCCATTCGTGGGCATCCGTGGTAGTTCTGCTTAACATGTCTGCTAGAATGTTTTCTTTTCCCGGTACAAAAATTGCTTGTAACTGAATGTTGCAGCTCAGAGCCACATTCCATAGGTCCAGTGCCATCCGGCATAAAGGGTATGAATGTGTGCCTCCCTGTTTGTTGATGTACCACATAACTGTGGTGTTGTCTGTCCTTATCATCAACTGTCCTTCTTGGAGAAATGGTCTGAATGTCTGAATTGCCAATTTCACTGCCAGCATTTCCTTTAGATTTATGTGCAGGTGCAGCTGATCTTGAGTCCATAAGCCTTGTATGCACTTGTCCAGCATGTGGGCCCCCCAACCGAGGTCTGAGGCGTCCGTTGTGATGGTTTGGTTGAATGCTGTGGAAGGGCAATCCTGTGTTTGATTGACAGGCCTGAGCCCACCATAAGAACTCTTGCTTCAGGCATGGTATTAGTGGGATTTTGGTTTCTAGGCTGTGTTTGTGTTGAGACCATAAGTTCTTCAGGTACCACTGTAGCTTTCTCATATGTAGTCTGGCATGAGGGACCAGAATTATGCAGGATGCCATGAAGCCTAGGGCTTGCAGAACTTTTCTTGCTGTTAGATGGTTCTGCTTTGTTAATGCCAAGAAGTAGAGAGGAAGTTGTTCTTGCTTTTCTACAGTTAGGAATGCCATCTGCTTTGTTGTGTCCAGCTCTGCACCCAAAAAAGTTATTCTTTGGGATGGTATCAGCCTTGACTTTTTTATATTGACTGTATATCCCAGGGCTTGTAGCAAGTAAATGACTCTTTGTAAGTCTTCTGTTAGCTTGCTTTTGTTGTCCGCTTGTATCAGGCAGTCGTCCAGGTAGGGATAAATTTGGATTCCCTGAAGTCTGCAATGAGCGATTACAGATGCCAGGCATTTCGTGAACACTCTCGGCGCAGTAGATAAGCCAAAGGGCAATGCTGAGAATTGATAATGCTCTGATCCTGCAAGAAATCTGAGGTATCTTCTGCAATTTGGTCGTATGGGGACGTGCAGGTATGCCTCCTTGAGATCTAGAGTTACCAGCCAAGACTCCTTGCCCAACATGGGAAGAAGCTGCTGTAGAGTCAGCATTTTGAATTTTGGAACAATGAGAAATGTGTTTAAAGCGGACAGGTCGAGAATAGGCCTCCATTTTTTCTCTTTTCTTGGTACCAGGAAGAGCCTGGAGTAAAATCCCTTTCCTTGTTCCATAGATGGTACCTTTTCCACAGCTCTCATTCTTAGTAATTGAGCTATTTGTTTTAGAGCTTCTGCCTTTTGATTTGGTGGTAGGTTTGGCATTCCTCTTTTTCCTGGTAGCGTATGGAAATAAAACCTGTAACCTTGGTCTATAGTTTGCAAAATCCACTTGTCCCTTGTGATGTAATGCCAGTTCTTTGAAAATAAGGCTAGCTTTCCGCCTAAGGGTGCTGCTAGTTGTTCCCTGGTAGGCGGTGCCAGAGCCAAGTCACTGTGATTGTCCTGTTGCAGTGGTGGTGGCTGCGTCTGTGCCTCGCTGGTTGTTGCCCTGCCACTGGCGTCCCCTGTAGGCACCCCTTGGTTGATTTCTGCCTATTGAACGCCTATTCCTGCCTCTCTGTGCTTTAGAGGAGTCTGGAAAGGACCAATTTTTGGAGGGCCAGTTCCTGCTAAACCTTGGAGGTTGGACCTGTAAGAAGTCTTTCACTGTTTGTACAGATTTTGCCTTCTCTTCCATTTTCTTCAGTACCTGCTGTGCAGGAGAACCAAATAAATTGACCTTGTCCATGGGAGCATCTAATAGTTTTGATTTGACATGGTCCGGTAAGGCCTGCTCTTTCAACCATGCATGCCTTCTGATAACTGTGCCAGTCATGGCTGATCTAAAGGAAGCCTCCAGTGCATCATAGCCGCATTTGCAAAAGGAGCCTTGTATAAATGGTGATGGGTGTCCGGGACCCTGTAGAACCTATCGGGCTTAGCAGGGGCTGGAGGTAATGAATCTGGAGCAGTACAAGCATCATTAAATGCATCATCTACAACAGAAAGAACTGGAGGAATAGCTAAAGGCCTATGTTGTGGTAAATGCAGAAAGGTTCTAAGCCTTTTCCTGGAGTCTGAGAAATCTTGGCCCTGCCACTGAAAGTGTTCCCTCATAGCATGTAAGGTTTCCCCAAAGGAAAATTCCTCAGGTGGAGAGGCAGAAGGGATCGACTCTTCAGCATCAGAGTCTTCGTAAGGGGAGTAAGGAGCCTCTGGAGGGTCTGTATTGTCTGAATCATCAGAGGAATCATCTGTGGACACTGGCTCAGGGGGCTCTGCTCTAGGTCTCTTCTCTGGAGGAGGATGAGAGGCCCTGTCTGGATGAGGATGGGATCCCCTGATTAAAGAAATAAGATCCTCTGCCAGAGAAAGCATTTGGGAACTGGAGCTGGGCCTGTGAGAGGGGGGCTTAACAGGCACAGTCTTAGTAGTTTTAGCTGCTTTAGCCCTGGCAAAAGCCTTAATGGACATGGCTGCAGGAGGCCTAGCAGCTCCACGTGCAGGAGTTGATATATCCAAGGGAATAGTGTCCGATAATTCCTGAGAAACCACAACAGCAGGTTGGATTTCAGAAGCCGATTCTACCAGGTTAGAAGAGGCGTCGGTAGAAGGCATGGTTTTGGCTGAAGAAAGAACCGCTTGCTCGGTTTCGGACGAAACCGAGACACTCGCGGTTTGCTTAACCGCGGTTTCGGCCGAAACCGCGGACCGCGAGTGTCGGTCCTTTTCTTTGCGTTTTTTTGGAAATTTGTGTAGTCGGAGGATCCGACGGCATAATATATGCAAAATCAGAGCCGAAAAACTGCTCATCAAATTCCGACAGACGTCTAAGCGTCCGTCGGTTAAAAGAAGCACAGGCTAGACAAGCTGCTAAGTCGTGGTCTGGGCCTAAACAAGGTAAGCAGTAAGAGTGGAAATCTTTATGAGGAATTTGTTTCCCACAAGTCAAACAGTTATTCACTTTTTCTGACATCGGCTGAGGCGAGTCCCCAACGGGGTACTTAGCTTTTTAGAAGTCTTCGAAGTAGTATTCGGTAGTAGTATTCTCTGGATCTGACCGACCGGCACTTGCGAACAGCTTCTGCTTCGGGCGCCACGCGGCAAGAAAGACTGAGGAAAATGGCGTCGGCTGATGCCTTTATACCCGAAGAACTGCAGCTATGACGTCGGGTGAGGTGCGACACCAGCCGAAGCCAGACCCAGACTTTGGAATCCGGCCGACCGAAGGGCTGCCTGATGACAGGACAACCCATTTGTAAGGACTGCAGATGCATCCTTGAAGGACATCCATGCGTAAGGAATGAACAAGGATTAACAATATCACATAAAATGTTCTCAATGTCCATGTCAATTTCTTGACACAAACCTCTGGGTCTACAGTATTCCCTTACCTATGCATAGAAAAAGGAAGACTTGTCACTAACTTGAGCTTCTGGATGGGTAGTCATGCTCATCTGACATGTGTGGGATCAAAGATGTTCTATTCAGTTCTGAAAGTTGTGTAAAAGTGCAATGGTGCTTGAAGCTGCACAAACTGAAGGTGACAGAGACAGGAAAGGCGCGAGTAAGAAGAGAAAGTACAGTTGTGTACACATCATAAATGTAGATGTTGAGTGTATTCACTGTAGCAGTCATCACATTTGGGTTATCTGCTTGCAGTAGCCCTCAGTCAGCCTGATTAACACAGTTTTGGATCCTGTGTCGGTTGCTGTCTCTTCTTCCGTGATGTCAGGTCGTCAGGGGTATAGAACATGCAGACAACGCCATTACATCAGTTTTTCTTGCCCCAGATGCCAGGTGCCCACTTAATGGGAAGCAATAAAACATATATATACATATATACAATATATGCCTCCAATAAAAAAGCAAATACACCAAAAAGATTTTAAGCATAGTAAAGTAGAGTAGAGGTATAGCCAAAGTAATCGGGGCTGGTGGGAGGATAACCATGACTGCAACAGTGAATACACTCGAACATCTACATTTATGTAAGTGTACACAACTGTACTATGTTCTTCATGTTTCACTGTTGCAGTCATCACATTTGGGTAGATTACCAAAGCTAAGGATGGGAGGAGGAATTTAGATAGCATTAGCACCAGCTATAAGACCCTGCAAGATTGCAGTGGCAAAGCCAACTCTGGATTTAGAGAAAATTGGCAAATGGTAATGCTTGGTGAAGGTATGTACAGAACTCCAGGTAGCAGCTTCTAGGATGACCCTGGTAGGAACATCTCTGAGAAAGGCTGTAGAGGCAGATGCAGCCCTGGTTGAATGGGGTCCGATCCTCTGTGGGATAGGTTTTCCATTGTGCTTATAGCAGAAATTAATGCAATGGCCTATCCATTTAGAAATGGTTTGCTTTGAGATGGCCTTCCCCTCTGCCCCTGCAGCAAATAAATGCCACCAGCAGTTGTTCAGATTTCCTTTGAGGTTTAGTCCTGTTCAAGTAAAATATAAGTTGTCTGTGCACATCTAAGGAGTGCAGTATCTGTTCCCCTTTGTTTCGTGGATTAGGAAAGAAGGTTGCCAAATGAATGGACTGACAGCCCCAGTAGATACCAGCTTGGGCATGAAGGAGGGATTGATTCTAAGGGACACCCTGTTCGCATGAAAGGCTCCTCTGCCATAAGGGCCTGTAATTCAGATACCCTTCTTGCTGAAGTCATTGCTAAAAGAAAGGCTGTTTTCCAAGAAAGGAATTTTAAATTTGCACTAGCAGCTGGCTCGAAAGGAGGAAGAGTGAGTTTCTCCAATACAAAGTTAAGGTCCCAGGCTGGAGTTGGGGCTCTCCTGGGTGGTCTTAAATTTTTGGTCCCCCTGAGAAACTGCCTGAGCAGTGGATGAGAGAAGAGGGAAGGTTCTGTGTTATAATGAGCTGAAATGGCTGAGGCGTGAATTTTGGGAGGAAAAAAAAGTCCCTTGTGAAGCATCTAAGTATTGTAAAATCTGAGGAAAGTTGGCAGCTGCTGCACTCATCCGCTGAGATTGGTTCCAGGCACAGAATCTTTTCCATTTTTCACATGTTCTAGCACTAGGCCTCCTTGCCTCTAAAATATCATCCATCACTGGTTTACTGAGGGATGGTAAGGGAGAGATTAGGTAATTAGCGTTCAGGGTTTGAAGCTCAGGGTGCAGAATCTGGTTCTCCTGCTGAGAAAACAGGGTAGGGGTCAGAGGCAGGTGCCATGGGGCCAACAGTGACACTGCTCAAGAGGGGGTACCAGTGTTGGCGTGGCCAGTCTGATGCAATCAAGATCGCCCTTGGTTTGTCCTGTTTGATCTTTGGAGAGGCAGAGAAGGAAAGGCATAAACTGATAGGTTTTTCCAGCTGAAGGACAGGGAATCCACTTTCCATGCTTGTTTGTGGGGAGTCCTTGTGCAAAATTTGTCCAATTGGTAGTTCGGGGAGAGGCAAACAGGTCTATATCTGGGCTCCCCCATTTGTTTGTCAACATGTTGAAAATCTTTGGTTCCAGTTTCCACTCGTGCGGGTCCATGAGGTTTCTGCTTAGCCCGTCTGCCAGTGTATTTAGTTTTCCTGGCAGGAACTGAGCTTGTAGATGCACTTGGTAGCTCAAGGCTGTGTTCCACAATGCCATGGCTAGTCTGCAGAGGGGGTAAGAATGGGTACCCCCCCCCGCTCGTTTATGTACCACGTAACAGTGGTGTTGTCCGTCTTTACCATTAATTGTCCTGGAAGAATGTGGTTCTTGAAGGCTGTCAGAGCATTGTGTACAGCTAACATTTCTTTTTGATATGCAGGTGCATTTGACTTTGGTTCCATTTGCCCTGAATGCACTTCCCTGCCAGGTAAGACCCCCCATGCATAGTCTGATGCGTCTGTTAGGGTTTGGGCGGCAAGGTGTAGAGTGAATGGTAGTCCATTGTTTTGGTGGCAAGCCTCTGCCCACCAAAGAAACTCTAGGCGTAGGTAAGGTATGATAGGAATCATTGCTTATAGGTCCTGAGAATGTTGACACCATAGGCTTTTTAGATACCATTGTAGTTTCCTCATATGCCTTTTTGCATATGGAATTAGAAGAATGCAGGAGGCCATGAACCCAAAGGCTTGCAGTATTTGCCTTGCAGATAGCAGGGTTTTCATGGCAACTAGTTTGAAGTAGGTTGTCAGATGTATTTGTTTCTCTGGCGTGAGGAAAGCCATCTGGGAAGTTGTATTTAAGCTTACTCCTAGGAATATAATTTGTTGACAGGGTACCAGGTGCGATTTCTTTTCGTTTATGGTGTACCCCAGACAAGTTAGCACCCTTTGTACGAAGTCCAGATGATTCAAAAGTATGTCTAATTCAGGCAAAAAGCCAGGACAATCGTCCAGGTATGGATATATCTGAATATTTCTTTGCCTGCAAAATACAATGACTGGAGCTAGGCATGAATACACTGGGCGCAGCAGATAAGCCAAAGGGCAGTGCAGAGAACTGACAGTGTGTGTAGCCTGCTTTGAAGCGTAGGTATCTTCTGCAAGATTTCCTGTTTGGAATGTGCAGGTATGCTTCATTTAGATAGAGTGTTGCCAACAAGGCATCTTTTCCTATCATAGGAAGTAAAGTACAGTTGTGTACCTACCATAAATGTAGATGTTCGAGTGTATTCATTGTTGCAGTCGTTACACTTGGGTTATCCTGCTGGCAGGCTACCCGCAGTCGGCCTGAATTCCAAAGTCCTGGTCCGGCGTCGGTTGTTGTCGCCTCTTCCCTGACGTCAGTGCGCCAGGGGTATAAAAGATGCAGCTGAAGCCATTTTCTTCAGTTTTTCTTGCCCCCGATGTCAGGTGTCCCCAAAAGGGTAGGCTAAAAACTTCTGATCATAAAAAAGCATGCACATAACCTTCATCTGCAAGCAAATACACCACCATAGGTTGTATAGAATAGAGAAGTACAGATAAGTCCCAGCAATGAAAGGGGGATGGTGGGACGGTAACCTGGACTGCAACAGTGAATACACTCGAACATCTACATTTATGGTAGGTACACAACTGTACTATGTTCATCGTATTTCACTGTTGCAGTCATTACACTTGGGTTGAATCCCAAAGCTGAGGTTGGGTGGCTGGGCCTAAATAGAATTAGGAGTGGCTATGAGACCCTGCAGAACTGCAGTGGCAAAGCCTGCTCTGGATTTAGAGTAAAGAAGTAAGTGGTAGAGCTTGGTAAAAGTGTGCACTGAAGACCAGGTTGCAGCCTCCAAAATGTCCTTGGTTGGTACTCCTCTGAGGAAGGCTGCTGAAGTGGCCACTGCTCTGGTAGAATGCGGCCTAATGCCCATTGGCACTGATTTGCCATGTTGTGAATAGCAGAAGCGAATGCAGTGGCCTATCCATTTTGAAATAGTCTGCTTTGAAATAGCTTTTCCTTGCGATCCCGCAGCATATGCCACAGAGTTGCTCAGTCTTTCCGAAATCTTTAGTTTTGTCCAAGTACAAGCGTAGCTGTCTGTGTATGTCCAAAGAATGCAAAAGTCTCTCCCCCTTATTCTGTGGGTTTAGATAGAAGGTAGGCAAATTAATGGTTTGGTTTAGAGCCACACTGGACACTACCTTAGGCATAAATGTTGGGTTTGTCCTTAGAGAAACCCTGTCCGGATGGAAAATAATAAAAGGTTCCACAGCCATTAGTGCCTGTAACTCTGAGACTCTTCTTGCTGAAGTTATTGCTAGAAGAAGAGCTGTTTTCCATAAGTATTTTATCTCAGCTGTATTGGCTGGCTCAAAAGGAGGCAGTGTGAGTTTTTCCAAGACAAAATTGAGGTCCCATGCCGGTATTGGAGCTCTCCTTGGAGGTCTTATGTTTTTGGCCCCTCTGAGATACTGCCTTAGCAGTGGATGAGAAAAAATAGGTGGGTCCGCATTGTAATGAGCTGAAATGGCAGAGGCATGGATCTTAATTGATAAGGATAGGCCTTTGTCCAGCATCTCAGTTAGGTATTGTAAAATCTGAGGAATGTTTGGTACAAGCGTGTCAATTCCTTGGTGCCTAGTTCCAAGCACAGAATCTCTTCCATTTTTCTGCATAAGATTTTTTGGTGCTGGGCCTCCTGGCCTCCAAAATAACATCCACAACTGCTTTAGAGAGAGGTGTGTTCTGAATGGTTACATTATCCGCCATGCAGCTAGATTTAGGGTTCTGAGTTGGCTGTTTAGGATCCGATTGTTTTGTTGGGTCAGCAAATGAGGAATTTGAGGTAATGTCCAGGCTGGGCCTGGAGACAAGCTCTTTAGGATTGGGTATCACTGCTGGCGTGGCCAGTCTGGGGCAATCAGGATCATTTTTGGCTTCTCTTGTCTGACCTTTTGGAGTACCTTGGGGAGGAGAGGCAGAGGAGGGAAGGCATATACTGTGAGGGCTTTCCACTGAATGAAAGGGTGTCCACTTTCCATGCTTGTTCGTGATAAGTCAGAGTGCAGAATCTCTGTAGCTGGCAGTTGTGAGGGGAGGCAAATAGATCTATGTCTGGGCATCCCCATTTCCCTGTTATCAATCTGAAGATTTGTGGATCCAGTTTCCACTCATGGGGATCCATGAGGTTTCTGCTTAGTTCGTCTGCCAAAGTATTTGTCTTTCCTCGGAGGAATTGTGCCTGCAGGTGTACTTGATAAGTCAATGCTGTGTTCCACAAAGTCATGGCTTTGTTTTCAGAGGGGGTAGGAATGTGTGCCTCCTTGCTTATGTACCACATGACTGCAGTATTGTCTGTCTATCAGCAGTTGTCCTCGATGAAGTAGATCCTTGAAGGCTGTCAGGGCATTCTGTACAGCTAGCATCTCTTTTTGATTGATATGAAGATGCATTTGGCTTGTGGGCCATGTGTCCTGAATACATTTTCCTGTCATGTGTGCCCCCCAGGCATAATCTGATGCATCTGCTGTTAGTGTCTGCCTGGCTGTGGGTAAAGCAAATGGCTGTCCCTTGTTGTGGTGACAGGCCTGTGCCCACCATTGAAACTCCTGTTGCAGGCAGGGAATGAGAGTAATTAATGTTTCCAGGCTGTGGCAATGTCGAGTCCAAACACTTTTTAGATACCACTGTAGTTTCCTCATATGCAGTCTTGCGTATGTAATTAGTAGAATGCCCGATGCCATGTAGCCCAGAGCCTGCAGAATTTTTTTTGCAGATAGCTGGGTCTTTGTTGCCATGTTTTTAAAGTAAGAAGTCAGTTGCCTTTGTCTGGCGTGAGATAAGCCATCTGGGCAGTTGTATTTAAGCTTGCATCCAGGAATATTAACTCTTGAGAGGGTACTAGCTTTTATTTCTTTTCGTTTACTGTGTACCCTAGGCAAATTAGTAATCTTTTTACAAACGCCAGATGCTTTAGTAGAATGTCTTTGGTCTCTGCTTGAATAAGACAGTCGTCCAAGTAGGGAAATATTTAAATTCCTCTGTCTGCAAAATGCAATTACTGGTGCCAGGCATTTTGTGAAGACCCTGGGCGCAGTAGATAAGCCAAAGGGCAGTGCAGAGAATTGGTAGTGCATTGAGCCAGCTATGAATCTGAGGTATCTTCTGCAAGACTGTCTGATTGGGACATGCAGGTATGCCTCTTTGAGGTCCAAATTTACAAGTCAAGCCTTCTTGCCCAGCATGGGCAGAAGCTGCTGCAGAGTCAACATTTTGAATTTTGGAACGTCCAGAAAAGTATTTAGGATAGACAGGTCCAGAATTGGTCTCCAGGCTTTGTCCTTTCTTGGTACTAAGAAAAGTCTTGAGTAAAATCCTTGTCCCTGCTCTTGCTGTGGCACTGGCTGAATAGCCCTCATGTCCATGAGAGATGAAACTCGTTTTAGTGCCTCTGCCCATTGATTCTGTGGCACGTCTGGCATGCCTTTTGCCTTTGGAAGGGTGTGAAAGTGGAACCTGTAGCCCTGAGAAACTATATTTAAGACCCATTTGTCCTGGGTGATCCTGTACCAATTTTTTGAAAAAAGTGCTAGCTTTCCTCCTAAGGGAGCTGCCAAAAGCTAAGTGCTTGGCATTGGCAGAGGGAAGTCATTGGGACTGTTTCCTGTAAGGCTGTGATTTGTCTTCTCCGCTTTTGGAGGTAGAAGCACCCCATTGGTTGGGCCTGCATGAGCCCTGGGGCTGTTACCTGCCTCTAGGGCGTTTGAATCTGCCTCTTTGTGGCCTGTCTGACACTGGAAAGGACCAATTCTTAGAAGGCCAGTTCCTGCTAAATCTGGGTGGCTGTACCTGTAAGAAATCCTTTACTGTCTGCATAGATTTAGCTTTATCCTCCATTTTCTTCAACACCTCTTCTGCCTTAACACCAAACAAAGAATCATGCTGTAGTGGAGCATCCAATAATTTTGCTTTAACATGATCAGGCAGAGTTTGTTCCTTTAACCAAGCATGCCTTCTAATAACAGAACCTGTAACAGCGGCCCTGCACAAGGCCTCCAGTGAATCATAACCACATTGCAATGTATGTTTTCCCACTTGTTCAGCTGCATGCAATAAATCCTGCAAATCTTCGTTCTCAGAACTTTCAGAATTTGTCAACATTTTTTGTTTTAACAAATACATTAAGTATTGCTGATATTTGAGCATATGAAACTGACAAATTAAAGCCCTTACAGCTAAGGTAGCAGAAGTGTAAACTTTTTTCCCCCCATCTAATCTGGAACCCTGTAGTATCTGTCCGGCTTAACAGGTGCAGGAGGTAAAGAGTTTGGAGACAGGCCGGACTCTGAAAATACATCATCTACTATGTCTAGAACAGGAGGAATTGCAAGAGGTCTGTGCTGAGGAAGTAAAAGAAAGTCTCTAAGCCTTTTCTTAGAATCTGAATAATCTTGGCTCTCCCAGTGGAAATGCTCCTTCATGGTATGCAGGGTTTCCCCAAATGAGTAATCCTCAGGAAAAGAAGCTGAAGGAATAGAATCTTCAGCATCAGAATCCTCACAGGGAGGAATAGAATATCCCTGTTCCGAAGAGGAATCAGAGGAAATGGAATCCTGATCAGAGGAATCATATTCAGTATCTTGCCTAGGCCTCTTATCAGGAGGGGGATGGGAAGCCCTGATCGAAGTAGTTAGGTCTTCGGCCATTTTGAGCATCTGTTTCTTAGGCATAGAAGTCTGTCCAGGAGAATGCTGTACTTGTTTCCTTGTCTTTAAAACTGCTTTAGACTTTGTTTTGGATGCTGAAGTAGGCTTTATACAAAGTTGTGTAGGTCTGAAAACACCCTCAGAAGCAGATGCCTGCTCAGTGGCTCCGGACCCATCTGAGGGATTAATTTCCGAAGGGGCAATACCTTGAGTATCCAGAGGCCTAGTTGTCTCCATGTGGGAGTCGGAGGCGGCCTGTGGCTCTGAGGTAGCGGGAGACCGGCTGCGAAAGTGCCTCACTGAACACTGGCGACTGGCCTAGAAGAGGCTTCGTCGTCGGTATTGGACCCTGGATGCCTGTCGTTTTCTTTATCCTTGCACTTTTTATGAATTCCAGTCGTCGGTTGTTCCGACAGCATTATATAGTTAAATCTTTGGCCAAAGTAATGAAAAGCAAAATCGTACCGACGCTTTATCGTGCGTTGGTTAAATCTAGCACAAAACCGACAACTAGCAACGTCGTTGTCTGGGCCTAGGCAAGGAACACAGTAAGAATGAAAATTCTTATGAGGTATTGGCTTCCAACAAGAAATACAATTGTTAATTTTTTCTGACATCGGTCTGGAGCAAGAAAAAAGTTTCCCCAACAGGGTACTTAGCTTTATTGAAGACTTCGGATCCGAAATTCAATTTCGAAAATCTCAGGAGTCGGCCGACCGGCACTTGCGAACTGCTTTTGCTTTGGGCACTGCGCGGCAAGAAAGAAAAAAAAATGGCGTCTGCTGCATCTTTTATACCCCTGGCGCTCTGACGTCAAGGAAGAGGCGACAGCAATCGACGCCGGACCAGGACTTTGGAATTCAGGCCAACTGCGGGTAGCCTGCCAGCAGGATAACCCAAGTGTAATGACTGCAATAGTGAAACATGAACATCTGGTGAAGAGTCAGCATCTTGAAATTTTTAAATCACCAAAAAGGTGCTTAGAGTAGACTGATCCAGGAGAGGATGCCAAGAATTGTCTTTTCTGGGTACAGTACAGTTGTGTACACTTACCATAAATGTAGATGTTTGAGTGTGTTCACTGTTGCAGTCATTACATTTGGGGGTAATCTGCTGGCAGGTTGCCCTCAGTCGGCCCGATTAACAAAGTCTTGGGTCCTGCATCGGTTGCTGTTCCTTCATCCATAACGTCAGGTCGTTAGGGGTATAAAACATGCAGCCGATGCCATTACATCAGTTTTTCTTGCCCCAGATGGCAGGTGCTCCCCAAATGGGGAGCTTAAAAGAAAGGAGAGGTATAGTAAGGGAAAAACAGGGGGCTGTAGGGTTGGTAACCAGGACTGCAACAGTGAACACACTCGAACATCTACATTTATTTAAGTGTACACAACTGTACTATGTTCTTCGTGTTTCACTGCTGCAGTCATTACATTTGGGTAGAATCCCAAAGCTATGGTTGGGAGGATGGATTTATACAGCATTAGGAGCAGCTATAAGGCCCTGCAGGACAGCAGTGGCAAAGCCTGCTCTGGATTTAGCGAAGAGAGGTAAATGGAAATGTTTGGTGAACGTATGAAGTGAGCTCCAGGTAGCAGCTTCTAGAATGTCTCTGGTAGGAACCCCTCTGAGAAAGGCTGCAGAAGTAGATGCAGCCATGGTGGAATGAGACCTGATCCCCTTGGGGACAGTTTTACCATGGTGCATATAGCAGAAACGAATACAATGGCTTATCCATTTAGAAATAGTCTGCTTTGAAATAGCCTTTCCCTCTGCCCCTGCAGCAAATGCCACCAACAGTTGTTCAGATTTTCTTAGATGTTTTGTCCTGTTTAAGTAGAATCTAAGTTGTCTGTGTACATCCAATGAATGCAGAATCCGCTCACCCTTGTTCTGTGGACTGGGAAAGAAAGTTGGCAGATGAATAGTCTGATTAAGAGCCACACTGGATACCACCTTAGGCATGAAAGATGGATTGGTCCTGAGAGCCACCCTGTCTGGATGAAAAATAATGAAAGGCTCCACTGCCGTAAGAGCCTGTAATTCTGAAATCCTTCTAGCTGAAGTGACAGCTAAAAGGAAAGCTGTTTTCCAGAAGAGAAATTTTAGATCTGCAGTAGCAGCTGGCTCAAAAGGAGGGAGACTGAGTTTTTCCAAAACAAAATTGAGTCCCATGCAGGAGTTGGTGCTTTCCTGGGAGGTCTTAAATTTTTGGCCCCTCTGAGATACTGCTTTAGCAGAGGATGAGAGAAGAGGGGAGGTTCTGTGTTGTAATGAGCTGAAACGGCAGAGGCATGGATTTTTATGGAAGAAAAAGATAGGCCTTTGTGAAACATCTCAGTTAAGTATTGCAGAATCTGGAATATTGGGCATTGCTGTGCTTATTCCTTGTGATTGGTTCCAGGCACAGAATCTTTTCCATTTGTCAGCATAAGATTTTCTAGTACTAGGCCTTCTAGCCTCCAAAATGACATCCATCACAGGTTTGCTGAAGGATGGCAAGGGTGAAATTAGTTGATTAGCCATGCTGCAAGATTCAAAGTTTGGAGCAGAGTGTGCAGAATTTGGTAGTTCTGCTGAGACAGTAGGTAAGGTGTCTGAGGCAGGTGCCACGGAGGAAGGTGTGACACATTGCGCAGGAGTGGGTACCAGTGCTGGCGAGGCCAGTCTGGAGCAATCAGAATAATTTTTGATTTGTCCTGTCTGCCTTTTAGTAGAACTTTGGAGAGCAGAGGCAGAGGGGGAAAAGCATAGACTGATAGGTTTTTCCAGCTGAATGATAACAGCATCCACTTTCCAAGCTTTTTTGTGATGAATTCTTGTGCAGAATTTGTCCAACTGATAGTTCTGGGGTAAGGCAAAAAGATCTATGTCTGGGCTGCCCCATTTACGTGTTAACATGTTGAAAACTTGTGATTCCAGTTTCCATTCGTGTGGGTCCATACGATTTCTGCTTAGTTCATCTGCCAGAGTATTTAGCTTTCCTGGCAGGAACTGAGCTTGTAGTTGTATTTGGTAGGTCAAGGCCGTGTTCCACAATGCCATGGCTAGTCTGCAAAGAGGGGGTAGGAATGTGTACCCCCCTGCTTGTTTATGTACCACATTCTGTACAGCTCGCATCTCTTTCTGATTGATATGTAGGTGCATTTGATTTGGGCTCCATTTGCCCTGAATGCACTTTCCTGCCAGATGTGCCCCCCAAGCATAGTCTGATGCGTCTGTAGATAGGGTTTGGGCGGCAGGGGGTGGAGTGAATGCCAGTTCCTTGTTTTGGTGGCAGGCCTCTGCCCACCACAGGAACTCTAGTTGCAGGCAGGGGTGTAGCTAGGATTTTCAAATTTGTACTCACAGCTCTCAAACTGCTACCCCCAGCCAAGCTACGGCCATTCTCGTAATTCACGGTTCGCTCTTTTAGTGTCGATGAAGAGGCATTTGCTGTAATGCCTCTTCAGTAATATAATATAGATTCACTCAAATTTGGGCCCTTGAATTGAAAATGAACCTGAAAGTCAGTTCTTTGAAAAATGCAGCATGGTAGTTGGGGTAGAGGATTCATGCTTTTGTTTTCTGTAACTAAGGTACAGGTTTGGGCTTGAGTAAATTACTAACCACCTGGCTACCCCTAACTAGAGTGTTTCATTCACACACCCCTACCCTACCTCTTAATGCAAGAAATATGGACAAAGCCTAAAATAAACAGGGACAGAAATTAAATAATGTTCTTGTGAACTTAGAAAGTTGCTAGAATAACACGATTTGTGCTAGTATGAGAAAGTTGCTAGAATAACAGGATTTGTGCTAGTATGAATTTTTCTAAAGGACATGAAGTCTAAAACTCAAATGTTTGTCATTATTTAGTTCATACTTCAGTCTTCAATGATTTTCTAGAAAATCACAAAATGTATGAGGAACAGACAAAAAATATGGGGCAAAAATCTGGACATTCTGCAAAATTTGGACAGTTAAGAGGTATGCTACCTACCTCACACACACACACACAAACACACCTCTCAACCTCTAGAGCAACAAACTCATAAATAAAACTGAGGCTAAGGCCCAAAAATAAGGACATTTTTTTTAAATATTGCTCTTATAAACTTAGAAAGATAATAGAATAGTAGTAGGTCTTGCATTAGTACGAATTTTCTGAAAGGTATGAAATTTGAAACTCAAATGTCTGCCATTATTTTCTAACTTCAGTCTTTAATGACTTGCCACTAATTTGCCAGAAAACTGACCAAAAATGTGATGCAAAAATATAAAATTGCCAGACAATACAGCTGGGAACCTGTAAAAGGGGGGACACCATTTTAATATGAGCACAGTTAACTTGAGCAGCTGACAAAATTAGAGAATCTACATGCATAAATAAAAGTAATGTATAACTCTGATCATTACAGTTATTTATAAAAGTAAACCCTCCACGTTTTCTTCCAAAATTGCTATTTTGCGGACAGATTATTAGGGGGAGAGCAACATTTTGAGCCAAAATTGGGACAGTTGAGAGGTGTGGATATTCCTAATTCTATAAAGTGATTTATTTGCACATACCTCTCAACCTCTTAATACAGGAAATCTGGACAAGGCCAAATATATTGGGGGAACATACAAACAGTACTAAACATTGACCTTATATAAAAACTTAACAGTTAATAGAATATCAGGTCTTGCTTTAGCATGCATTTTTCTGAAGATCATGACATCTGAAACTTAACGTCGGTCATTTAGTGACTTCATTCCTAAATGATTTGCCAGAAAAATTTTATTTTGCATTTTACAGCACGAACACCAATAAATATCTGTTGAACAAAGCAATGCAGTCTCACAATGAAAGTAGACTTAGCATTAAAACTTCTCTGCCCTTGAAACTCACATTCATTGAGACAGCATTGAAACCCACATTCAAAGAAAATACATTTTGCCAGTGGCAGATAAAGATTAACTTTGGGCTGTTTTCAAATCATAGGCCCCTTGCACATGAAACATACACATGCTCTTTGATACACCTTCCATCATAAAAGTCTACTCAAACATTTACAGTCCACCAGTATCAGTAAATATGCACAATCTCTGAACTAGTAAAAGCCATCTACAGAATTCCACATTAGAGAAATCTGTAACTAATGAAGAGGCTGCTGCTAGCAAACAACTTTATATTTCATGGTTTCATCTACAAATAATGTGCCTGTTGCCCTTGATGAATAAATTGCCTATGTTGCATTAAAAACAATGATACACTAGTAATATTGCAATAGGGAATGGATGGCAAACTGATAACAGGTTCATAGTTGCTACTAGATATCTTCGCCAAAACAGGCTACAGCATCCACCCCCCTTTACAACACAGTACAGTATCAGCAATGCATCTAACTACTGCGGGAGAAGAACCCACAGCCTTCTGCATCAAAAGCAAGTACACTACCTGTTGTGCTATTAACAGTACAAGCAGAAGCATAAGCAGCACTAAACTTAAGTTCCCCTGCAGCTCTCAGCTACTTGTAAAATGTCGACACTCAGCTGTATCTCTGAACTTTGCAGCACAAGAAATCTGGAAAAAGCCAACATTTATGGGGGGGGGGGGGGCAAAAGCCCAAAAAACAGGGACACATTTTAAACATTGCTTGTATAATTTTGGAAAGTTGCTAGAATAAAATGCTGCACTATCACTGTGCATGTCTTGAACCCAGAACCATATGCACTATAGTCAGTGCAACATATTACAATGCTAAATCAGCAGTTTGAAAAATAGGAAGACAAACTTAATAGTAATAATTTAGATAGCTCTCAATCTCTTAGCACAAACAACCTTGAAAAACAAAGCCAATAATGAGGGAATACAAGTTTAGTTCTCACTTCACACCTTAGCACAAACAGCCTGGACAAATAACAAAAACAATGATGGGAGAAATACAACTTCGGTTCTCACTTCTCACCATAGCTCACAACCATTATAAAAGCAAATCTGAACAAAGTTCAGAAATGGTGGTGGTTAGGGACTTTAGGCTCTTCTTACCCTGGAGCAAAGGTACAGGCAGGGTTTGAGCCTGAACACCTATAACCAGCAGGTGTATTATGTGGGGGGCATTTACACACACAAACCCCAATCTTCACTTTAGAAGCTCAAAGTACTGAAATATCGAAATTCAGTATTTCGAGCCCATAAAGTAGAATCCTGAAAAGAACGAAAACTCAGAAGCGCAAAATTCTAAATCTCGCATACCAGAGATTTTGAATTAGTGCTTCTGCTGTACACAAACACACACCTTCCTCCCCACACACAAACACAAGCTCTGTCCTACATAAAAGAAGGGGGCAAGCCCACCTGCACCCCCCCATGTGGGGGGCTGCACCCCCACAACCACCCACTTAAATATTATGACTCTGAGGTCGCACTACATATAAAAACACAACAAAACACCACCACACAAGCTACATTATCCTCACACACATATCACAGCAAAAAAAATACACTAACACACACCACAGCCCCTACCTAAAACCCTTAAAACACTTACCTGAATCCATAACCACAGCGAAACAAAAGAAGCACTAATTCAAAATCTCTGGTATGCGAGGTTTTCAATTTTGTGCTTCTGAGTTTTCATTCTTTTCATGATTCCACTTTATGGGCACGAAATACTGAATTTCGATATTTCAGTATTTCGAGCTTCTAAAGTGAATCCATATATATATATATATATATATATATATATATATATAGGTTTACTATTGAAAATGCAAACGGCACTTGGGCGACAGTCGGATAGTCGAACGTATAAGGTCGTAAACAAGGATGTCGAAGACAAAATAATCAATCTAGGAACGGTTTTAACATGGGTCGAGGTAGGTGTTCAGTATTATTCCCTACTACAAACATCTTCCCTACCTCGACCCATGTTAAAACCGTTCCTAGATTGATTATGTCTTCGACATCCGTGTTTCCGACCTTATACGTTCGACTATCCGACTGTCGCCCAAGTGCCGTTTGCATTTTCAATAGTAAACCATATATATATATATATATATATATATATATATATATATATATATATATATATATATATATATATATATAATATATATATATGTATATCAAGCCCATAATGCTGACTGTTATTTTCTCAAATTTTCAAAACAAAAATAATGAAAATGAAAATCCAGAACCCCATAGTTTTTCCCAGGGCAAGTAAATACTTGCCCAACATGGAGAAATATGCCCTTTTGTCCATTGTAGTGTAATCAAAGAGTTGGTATATATATATATATTTTATTTATTTTATTTATTTACATTTGTTGACCGGGCTGGTCTAGCTGGATACATGTCCATTTTCAGTAGAGGCCCGAGAAGAAAAGCTCCACATAGAGATACATAATAGTACAATTACATAAAAGAAGTTATACAGTGTTAAGAAATAATATTTAGGAAATGTAAAATAGTACAGTCAAAACGAAAATCCCCCCCCCCTTTTTTTTTTTTTTTTTTATGGTATTCCAGTTCATAGGTTACAGTGATAATTTATGCATAGAAATGCTTATAATTAGTGTACGTAGGATAGATTGTGCATATTTCGTATGAAGATATGAAGGAAGAGAGGGAATGAGTTAGGGGGAGAAGAAATTAGCCAGGGTTAGTACAGGTGCATAGCCAGTGATTATTGAGATGTGATTTTAGATGTTTTTTAAAAAGTAGGAGAGAAGTCTGAGCTGTGATTATGGTCGGAAGTTTATTCCATAATTTTCCTACAGAGTTTGAGAACAAGGAGTCACCTGCTGAGTTGTTTGATTTAGTAGTGTTAATCAGTAGTTTGTTTGAGGAACGTAAATTTTTGAGGTTGTTGTATGGTGTGATAAGGCTAGAGAGTATAGGAGTGTTGCTAGGTTGATACAGGGTCTTGTGGGCTAAAGTAAGTTGGTAAGATTGAAGCTGGTTAGGGAGTTCAAGCCAGTTTAAGTGTTTAAGATTTAAGCAGTGGTGGGTTCTGAAAGGGGAGCCTGTAGCAAATCTAGCAATATTATTGTAGGAAGTTGCTAGTTTCTTGAGGTTGTTTTTGGAGATATTAGTATATATGGGAGCAGCATAGAGCAGAGTGGATAAAAGGTGAGTTCGAGCTATGGCAGACCTAGCTTCTGGAGAAAGATAGTTTTTGATGCGATAGAGGGATCCTAGTTTCTTATTAATTAATTTTATTGTATTGTTTATGTGTGTCTCGAAGTTTAGGTTGTTGTCAATTGTTATACCTAGCAATTTAGTGGTAGGGTCAGGTGAGATAAGGGTACCATTATTAGAATTAAGATTTATTTGTATAGGGGAAGACTTTTGGGTTGGGGTGAAAAGTAGCAATTTAGTTTTTTTGGGATTTAGAAGAAGGCAACGGTAGGAGAACCATTGTTCAACAGTATTAAAGGCTTTTTGAGTAATTGATTGAAGTTCGGTTGGTGAGGAGGCAGAGCAGATTAATGTAGAGTCATCTGCGTACTGAATGCAGGTGGAGTATGGGATTTCAGACTGCAGGTCATTTATGAAGACAGAAAATAAAAGTGGGCCTAAAATCGAGCCCTGTGGAACGCCGAGGGAGATTGGGCAGTGATTGGATAGTTCATTTTGCCAGAGTACGGCCTGCTGACGATTGCCAAGGTAAGATGTAAACCATTTTAAAGATAGAGAATCCAAGGAGAGAGACTTAAGGGTGTGGAGAAGAAGTTGATGGTTGACCATGTCAAAAGCTTTGGATAGGTCAATGAAAACTGCGGATGATAGTCTATTGTTATTACGGTTGTTGTTGATACAGTTTGTGAATGATAGTAGGGCAGTGGTAGTACTATGAAAAGGTCTAAAGCCATGTTGGCAGTTGGCAAGTAGGTTATTTTTAAGAAGGTGATTGAGTATCTGCTTGTGAATGCATTTTTCCAAAATTTTAGCTATAGGGATAGTAAAGCTATGGGACGATAGTTGGAGAAGTCATTGGAAATTCCACCTTTATGTAATGGGATGATATGTGAGATTTTCCAGATTGATGGTACTTCACCTTCTATTATAGATCTGTTTATCAGAATGGAAATAGGGTAGGCTAGGGCTTTAGCACCTTTTTGCAAGAATTCTGCTGGGAGTTTATCTGCAGATGGGGAGGTTGGTTTTAACTTTTGGAGAAGGGAGGAGATGTAAGAAGTGGATACTGGTTGGGGGTGAAATTGTGGTGGTGGATTATGGGAAGATGTGGGCAAGTTAGATATATCAGGTGATAGGTGGCTAGCTAGAGTTTGAATGGTTTCTGTGAAAAAAGAGTTGAAGGCATTGGCAGTTTCTTTTGGATTATTGGGGTTAGATGCTTGGGGACTGGGTGTGATTGATTGGCCTGGCTAGAGAAGATTATTAATACTAGCCCAGAATTTTTTAGGTTGTCTGGTAGAGGATTGTTGTAATTGTATATATATATATATATATATATATATAGATATAGATATAGATATATATATATATATATATATATATATATATATATATATATATATATATATATACACATATACATATGGGAACACTTCACATACTCTAATTATTGAAATCCCGATTTTAATATGGTCGAGACCATATGATCGAGATTTTAATAAATCGAATGTGTGTAGTGTTTAGAAATAACACTTTACTTACCTTAATACATTACGTGCACACAGAGGCAAGTATTGTTGCATGCCTTGTGTACGTAATGTTGTGTTTGTTTTGTGGTGTTGGCAGGAAGTAAAGAAATCTCCGTTTTGCTTCCGATACAGCAAGACGGAGATTTCCATCTCCCACTGTAGCGATCTTGGAGTTGGTATATTTAAGTAGTGGGGGTGTGGGGGGCACAGCCCCCCACATGGGGTGCAGGGGCCCCAAAAGCTAAGCTTGTGGGTTTTTTTTTGTTGTAATGGTTTCCCTTCAGAAGTTCGAGTTTCCGAAACTCGAGCTTTTGGTTTCGGTTATTTGTAGTTCGAGATTTCGGTAATTCGATCTTCTGAAGTGAATCCATATATATATATATATATATATATATATATATATATATATATATATATATATATATATATATATATATATATATATATATATATAGTTATGTGGGGGTGTAGCCCCCACCTAAGTGGGTTTCAGATAGTACAGTATGTTTTGTGTACTTTTGGGCAAGTGTTTACTTGCCCTCAGAAAAATTATATGGTTCAGGATTTTCATTTTCATTATTTTCATCTTGAGAAAATAATGTTCTGTTTGACATATGGGCTTTCGGTAATTGAAAGTAGATAGATATATATATATATATATATATATATATATATATATATATATATATATATATATATATATATATATATATATATACATACACACACACACATACATGCACACACATATATCACAATTATGTATTTTAGCTTGCTACTGTCTACCACAAAGTGCAACCCACTGCAACCTCCTGCTCACTCAGACATACACATGCACTCACTCTCTTTCTCTTTCACACACACACAAATGTTAACTGTATAAAAATAAAGAAATATATACAATCCTGTGAACTCCTGTGAACTGATTGACAGTGGTACTAGCACTATTGACTTGTAATGCCCTCAGCAAAAGAGATAATGAACCTGTAAATGGTCCATCTCCCAGATCCCTGCTTGTAAATGTTTCATCGCCAAAGCCCCTTCTCTTACACTTATCAAGGGTATCAGAACTTGTCATAGATTTGGGATGCATGGCTAGGCTTAAAAAGGCCCTTGTGATAAGCTTGAAAAGACCTAATAATCTGTATCTCACTGCACTCTAAGTATTGTTTGATAAACATAAAATTGATTAAAACATGCATTCCTGTTCTTTTTCCATCACAGTCCATCGACAGGAATTATTTCCACATTGATTCTAAGATAGCTTGAGCCAATGGGAAACAGCCTCCTCTCCACTTTGTTGAACAGCTCAAACAGCCTACATTGAGGACACGTCTCTGGCCACAGATATGGCAGTAATTACTGTACTAAGGAGTATTCACCTTATTCACTATTGCGGAATAGATACAGTAACATGCGAAGACTGTTTAAAAAACAGCCCAGCTGAATAAATGGAGGACGTCTTTCTTTTACAGAAACTACAACTCTTCTCTTCTGATTATATATGGAGTTGCAAGTCTCGAACAGAAAGTCAACTATTTTAAATCAGAATTCAACATAAAGCATTCTCAGAATAGATTTTCATTTGGCAGAGCTGTATCCCAATAGTCCTTTACCAAGAGACAACCTTGCAAAACATAGACAAAGGCAAGATTACCAGATATGCTGAAGGAAGAGAAGAACCAATGAACATCATTTTTATAACATGTAGATTATTTTAGTTAAGAATGAGGAGCAAATCAAATGCGGTGCCTTGCTCACTTTAAGACCCTTACTATGTGAAAACAATAATAATGTTAAAACTGACTACTGTAATCTTAATAAAGTATTCAGCATTCCTAAGGCCTTGATCAGCCAGTGGCAGCCTGTGGAAAATTATTACAACCTTGACTTAAGATATGTCACTTTGCATCTTTCTGAAAATGCCACAGAGGGTTTACTTTCAGATGGATAAGTCTATCATATCTGAACTGTGTCTATCCATCATTCTTTGGAAACATTAAAATCGTTTCCTTGGAGACAGATTAATTTCCAATATGAGCCTGTAAGTTGTCCAGATAAGTCAGTGCTCTACTCTAGTAAACTAATACAAATAAATAAAATGTGTATGGCTCAGGATCTGATGTCACATTTAGTAAAAAGTTAAAATTGTAAAGGAAAGTTAGCTGGCAACCCAAGAATTTGACTGGGACTTTTATATACTCCAGTTTGATGAGTAATACAGCACACATACTCTCTAGAAAGGTGCCCTGCAGTCTTGTTCTGTATGCATGCTAACATTGTCATCAAAGGTGTCTTTTTCAGAATTTTTGAATAGGTACGAATACTCATCATCTTCAGAAATTACCAGATGTTGAGGGCAAACATTATGATTACCAATATGTGTGTTTTTCAGATGACTAGGTTATAATTTTTATCAACTTAAAACTTGTAATAATACTATTCTATATTTAATTTCATTGTTCCATTTACTGTGCATTTTGCAGACAGTATTCTCTTGATTCTTTTCAGAATCTTGATTCCTTGATGCATATTCATTGTATAAAGAAATGCATTTTACATATAAAGTGCATAGCAATATTACTCCTGTTAGTGTAGCTGTTTAAGCCTTTACTACAAACCTACACAAGTGCAGGTAAGAAAGAAAAATGCTGTTGTTATTCCCTTGTTTACCTTAGCAATGGGTCACAGATCTGTTATATATATATATATATATATACACACACACACACACACACACACACACACACACACACACACACACACACACACACACACAGACACACCTTGAATAAGCAATCGTTCACATACAAAAAACTGGAATAAGCGATCGTTCACACACAAAACTTGAATAAGCAATCGTTCACACACAAAACTTGAATAAGCGATCGTTCACACACAAAAAACTTGAATAAGCGATCGTTCACACACAAAACTTGAATAAGTGATCGTTCACACACCCTTCACATAATAAACTTGAATAACACACAAATAGCCACTTGCGATCTTTCACTAAAGCCTTTGCATACACACTGTGCACTTACTTCGATTGCCTTCCAACTCAGATAATCATGCTCTTGCCTTCCAACTCAGATAATCCTGCTCTTGCCTTCCAACTCCATTTGCTTCCAACTCTGATAATCCTGCTCTTGCCTTCCAACTCCATTTGCTTGCTTTGGTTCCCGCTCACAACCAGCCAGCCGGACATGATGTGAGCTCACTTCCGACTGGCTGGTATCCTCCTTAAAGAGCCAGCACCTCCTTAAAAAGGAAAGGGAGAAGAAATATGTACGTACGTTTTTTTTCAAAAATGCTACCCCCTTCTAAAAAAGTTGTACTGAAATCAGTACAGTGTGTATGCCTCCCGACGTCCCTGGTTGCATGCAAGGTATGATAGGAATCATTGTTTCCAGGCTGTGACAATATTGACTCCATGAACTTTTTAAGTACCACTGAAGTTTCCTCATATGCAGTCTTGCATATGGAATTAGAAGAATGCAGGAGGCCATGAACCCCAAGGCTTGCAGAATTTGTCTTGCAGATATAGCAGGGTTTTTGTGGCCACCTGTTTGAATTAAGTCACCAGTTCAATTTGCTTGTCTGGCGTAAGGTAAGTCATCTGGGCAGTTGTATTCAAGCTTGCACCCAGGAATGTAATTTTTTTGAGAGGGCACCAGTTGTGATTTCTTTTCGTTTATGGTGTACCCTAGACAAGTTAGAACCCTTTTTGCAAACACCAGATGTTTTAGAAGAATGGCCTTGTTTTCTGCCTGAATTAGATAATCGTCCAGGTATGGATATATCTGAATATTTCTTTGCCTGCAAAATGCAATTACTGGAGCCAGGCACGTTGTGAAGACCCTGGGTGCAGTAGATAAGCCAAAGGCAGTGCAAAGAACTGGTAATGCAAGTGGCCTGCTTTGAAGCGGAGGTATCTTCTGCAAGATTCCCTGATTGGGATATGCAGGTAAGCCTCTTTCAAGTCTAGAGTTACCAACCAGGGATCTTTGCCTAGCATAGGTAGTTACTGTTGAAGAGTCAGCATCTTGAATTTTGGAAGGTCCAGAAATGTGTTTAGAGTGGGTAAGTCCAGAATTGGACACCATGATTTGTCTTTTCTGGGTACCAAGTCTTGAATAGAAACCTAGTCCCTTTTCCTCTTCTGGTACTGGCTGAATAGCCCCCATGTTCATGAGGGGCAGAACTTGTTTCTGGGTCTCTGCCCACTGACTTGGGGGCAGATCCAGCCATCTGTTTGGGATCAACAATGTGTGGAAATGAAATCTGTATCCCTGGGATACTATATTTAAAACCCATTTGCCCTGGGTAATAAGTTGCCGGTTTTGTGCATGAAGTACCAGTTTTCACCCCAAAGATGCAGCTAAAAGGCAAGTGCTTGGTGACTGTAGAGGGAAGTCATTAAGACTGTTTACCATAGGGAGGTGCCTTGTTGTTTCCAGACTTGGAGGTAGAGGCACCCCATTGTTTTGTTCTAAAAGTTCTTTGTGACTGAAACCTGGAGCCTTTGTAATGTCTTGATTTGACTTGAGCGGCTCTTGAGGGGACTGGAAAGGACCAGTGCCTACTAAATCTTGGAGGTTGCACTTTTAAGAAATCTTTCACAGTTTGCATAAATTTAGCTTTATCTTCCATCTTTTTTAACACTTCTTCAGCCTTATTACCGAAGAGACGGTCCTGTTGTAAGGGAGCATCCAACAAGTTTGCTTTAACATGGTCAGGCAGAGTTTGCTCTGAGCCAAGCATGCCTTCTTAGCACAGATCCAGTTACAGCAGCCCTGCAAGAAGCCTCCAAGGAATCAAAACCACACTGCAAAGTATGTTTTACAACTTGTTCAGCTGAATGTAATAAATCTGGCAACTCTATTTTACACACAGTCAGTGATTAACATCATTTTCTGTTTAAGTAGTTGCCATGATATGCTGTTGATATTTAAGCATACAAAATTGACAGTTTAAAGCCCTGATTACCAAGGTTGCAGACGTGTAAACATTCTTACCTCATCTATCCAGCGCCCTGGAATCTCTGCCAGAAGGTGTAGGACTTTTAGCAGAAGAGGCCTTAATGCCCTTGGGACCCTGAGAAATGGTTTCAGGATCAGATCAGCAATAGAATTTTTGAAAAGGAATTTATGAGAGTCAGGAACCCTGTAGTATCTGTCTGGCTTACAAGAAGCCGGAGGCAGAGAATCAGGAGTCATACTAAATTCTGAAAAAACATCAACAATGTCTAGAACAGGAGGTATAGCCAAAGGCCTATGCTGAGGAAAAAGAAGAAAATACCCAAGAGTCTCTTTTTAGATTCAGAGAAATCCTGACTTTCCCAGTGGAAATGTTCCCTTAAGGTATGTAAAGTTTCCCCAAAAGAAAAATCCTCATGGGAGAAGCAGAAGGAATGGAATCTTCTGCATCAGAGTCCTCATAAGTAGGAATAGACAAATCCTGTTCATTACAAGAGTCAGAAGAAATAGAATCCTGTTCAAAAGATTCATAATCAATGTCTTGCCTAGGCCTCGTAGAAGGAGGGGGTTGGCTACCCCTGATCAGAGTAATTAAATCTTCAGCCATTTTGATCATTTGTTTTTTAGGCATAGGGGCCTGCACATGTAGCCCAGGCGTCGTTTTTTTAGACCTAGATTTAGATTTTTGCCTTAGTTTTGAAGATAGCGTTGGTCTAATATACAAATCTGTAGGCCTGAAAACAACCTCAGAAGCCGGTGCCTGCACAGCGGCTCTGGACCCATCTAAGGTAGAGACATCCACGGGTTCCATAATTGAAGCATCTCAGGGGATACCAGACTCCGAATGGGTCTCAGTAGAGGCCTGCGAATCAGAAGTAGTGGGTATCAGGGGCTGCGAAAGCGCCTGAGTACAGGCGAACTGGCTTATGAGAAGCGTCGTCAGTTTTGGATCTCGACGGTCTGTCTATGTCTTTTTCTTTGTGTTTTTTAGGTATTCCAGTAGTCGGATTGCTAACAGACGACATTTCTGGACAATTAAATCTTGAGCCAAAATATTTAGAAGCAAAAATATACAGACGTTCAATCATGCGTTGGTTAAATTTAGCACAAAACCGACAACAAGGCACTTTGTGGTCAGGGCCTAGGCAAGGAATACAGTAAAATGAAAATCCTTATGAGGTATTTGCTTCCCACAAGTAATGCAATTATTAACTTTTACTGATATCCGTAAGGAGCAAGAAAAAGTTTCCCCAACGGGGTACTTAGCTTTTAGTTGAAGAATTTGGTTTTGAAACTCGGAAACGAAAATTTCAGGAGTCAGCCGTCCGGCACTTGCGATCTGCTTCTGCTTCGGGCACCGCCCAGCAAGAAAGACCGATGTAATGGCATCGGCTGCATGTTTTATACCCCCTGACGACCTGACGTCATGGATGAAGGGACAGCAACCGACGCAGGACCCAAGACTTTGTTAATCAGGCCGACTGAGGGCAACCTGCCAGCAGATTACCCGCAAATGTAATGACTGCAACACTGAAACACAAAGAATATCAGGAAAAGTCTTCAGTACAAACCTTGCCCCTTTTCCTCTTCTGGTACAGTTTGAATAACCTTTATGCTTAAAAGAGTACTTGCTTTTGAGCCTCTGCCCACTGATTTGGGGGTATATCTGGCCAACCTTTTGGGGTTGGTATCGTGTGCAAGTGTAATCTGTATCCTTGGGACACTATATTTAAAACCCATTTGTCCTGGGTAATGAGCTCCCAGTTTTTTGCATGTAGGACAATCTTTCCCCCCAAAGGGGCAGTCAGTTGAGAAGTGTTTTAAAATGAAGTCATTGAGGTAGTTTACCACTGGGGGGAGTTTTACTACTACCAGATTTAGAAGGGCCCCCCCCCACTGCTTAGTCCTGTGCATACCCTGGGACTGAAGTCTGGATTGCTCTGCTGGATCTGGGTTTGGACTGAAAAGGTCTGGAAGAGGCAGGAAAGGACCAATTCTTAGAAGGCCAATACCTACTAAATCTTGGAGGTTGTACTTGTAAGAAATCTTTAACAGTTTGCACAGATTTAGCTTTTTTCTCCATCTTTTTAAGAACTTCTGCTGCCTTATTGCCAAAACAGGCAGTCTTGATTTAAGGGAGCATCCAGTAATTTAGCTTTAACATGATCTGGCAAGGATTGCTCCTTAAGCCAATCATGCCTTCTAAGTACAGACCCAGTGACAGCAGCCCTGCAAGATGCCTCTAATGAATCAAAACCACATTGCAAAGTATGTTTTCCAACTTGTTCAGCAGAATGCATTAAATCCTGTTGTTGTGTCTTTCGGCTTTTCCCAGTAAGGGGTCGCCACAGCGGAACTCTGGTCCACTAATGATTGGTAGTTGATTTTTACGTGCCGAGTTACCAGCCCTGACGCACAACCTTCAACGAAGGTATGCCCATTCACGCATGTCTCCACGCAGAAGATGCTCTAGCTGAGAAACGAACCGGACTGCATCTTACTGTGAGGTGACAACGCTACCGCAGCAGCACCACCACTGCAGGACAGAATGCATTAAATCCTGTAAATCCTTATTTTCAGCATAATCAGGAATCAATATCATTTTCTGTTTAAGCAATCCAATAATATGCTGCTGATACTTTAACATAGGAAAGTGGCAGTTTAAGGCCCTAATGGCCAAAGTTGCAGAAGTGTATACCTTCTTACCCCATCTATCCAGTGCCCTGGAGTCTATCAGAGGAGGTAGGATTTTTGGCAGTAGTAGCTTTGATGCCCTTGGGACCCTGTGAAGTGGTATCAGGATCCGCAGTAGGATTTTTGAAAAGGAACCCGAGAGAGTCAGGAACCCTGCAATATCTATCAGGATTTCTGGAAGCAGGAGGTAGAGAGTCAGGTGCCAAACTACACTCCGAAAAGGCATCATCAACAATGTCTAGTACAGGAGGGATAGCCAAAGGCCTATGCTGGGACAGGAGTAAGAAATCCCTAAGCCTCTTTTTAGAATCAAGAGAAATTCTGCCTTTCCCAACGAAAATGCTCCCTAAGAGTATGCAAGGTTTCACCAAAAGAGAAATCCTCAGCGGCTCTGGACCCATCCAAGGTAGAGACATCCGCAGGTTCCACAAATGAAGCATCTCGCAGCATACCGGACTCTGAATGGATCTTAGTAGAGGCCTGTGAATCTGAAGGAGCGGGTATCAGGGGCTGCGAATGCGCCTCACTGAGTACCGGCGAACTGGCGACTGGCTTAGGAGAAGCGTCGTCAGCAGCTTTGCACCTAGGTGGCCTGTCTCTGTCTTTATGTTTGTGTTTTTTCAGAATGTCGGTAGTCGGATGGCTTACTGAAGACCTATCTGGATAAATGAACCGAGCACCAAAATATTTAGAAGCGAAAATATACAGACGACGAATAGTTTGTGGTTTACATAAAGCACAAAACTGACAGCGAGGTACATCATGGCCAGGGCCTAGGCAAGGAATACAGTACAAATTAAAATCTTTTATGAGGCATTTGCTTTCCATAAGAAATGCAATTATTTACTTTTACTGACATCGGTAAGGAGCAAAAAAAAAGTTTCCCCAATGGGGTACTTAGCTTTTAGTTGAAGACTTCGGTTGTGAAACTCAAATGAAAATTTCAGGAGTCAGCCGACCGGCACTTGCGAACTGCTTCTGCTTCGGGCACGGCAAGTAAGACTGATGTAATGGCTTCGGCTGCATGCTCTATAACCCTGACTACCTGACGTCATGGAAGAGGAGACAGCAACAGATGCAGGAACCAGGACTTTGTTAATCAGGCCGACTGAGGGCTACTGCAAGCAAATAACCCTAATGTGATGACTAACAGTGAAACACTAAGAACATCAGGCTTTCCTACCTGTGAGGATTAATACAATAAAATGTCAGCTTCTGTGAACAAAATGGTCCAGCCTATGATCCTTGGCACGGGAACCCTTAAAAGATTTTCCTCAGTCTGGGCCAAAAAGCCATGACAGCTGAAAGAAGAGATCTGGTGAAAAAGCCTGCAGTCCTAAAATAACCACTGATCATGGGCTGGTGATACAAAAAACACTGCAACTGCAGGACAATCTTTAAGAGGATTCTAGCCGTTGAAAGGGTGGGGAAGGAGTGTCCTGACATCTTGGCAGACAACCCTCAAAGTGACAAGCTGGGGGTGCACCTCTCAAGTGCCACTAGTCTTCTGCCAAGAAGAATGAACACTGAACTAGACCCCTTTATTAGTTGAACAATTTATGATATACTGGGTCAGCAAGACCATCTTGAGCACAGTCCTACTTCCAGGAAACTGTGGATAATGTACGCCTTCTGTAATCTTAGCATTTTCAAAGTACTGTGACCTTGGTGTGGAAAGAGTTGAAGGAACCTTCCCAATGATCCATGACATGCATTTCCAGCCACTAGTTTTATTCCTCTTGTTTAACTAGGAGATCAGGTTGAAAAAGTGGCACTTATAGCAATACATCAAGATATACTTTTCAGTGCAGTTGTAAGTCCTTTACTTATCTGGTGCCATTTTGGTACTGCAGTGATACTTAGCATGAAAAATGGAAAGTTAACCCTAGAGAATATCAGGATCAAACGTCAGTGTGAGCAGCAAAAATAACTTGCCAGTGCAGTGACAAAGTGTGCTCGCCCAGCACCAGCATGTGATGTTCTGGTACTTGATGAAACGTCTGCCCCCAAATCTGGATGTGAAGAAATCAACAGCCAAACATAAGGCAGCTGAGAAAAATGTTCCCATCTTAACCTACAAAGAACTACCAATATCAGATCCACAGTTTACTTATATATTACATTTTGCTAAACAGGTTTTTTACTACCGGCCAGACACCACTAACTGTGGTCTTGTCTTCTGCCAAGGAAAATAAACAATGTAAACTAGAGCCTCTCCTTAGCTGAACAACTTATGATGTACTGGGCCAGTAAAACCATCTTTAGCACAGTCCTCCCTTCTTGCACACAAAGGGCCAAAATTGTAGCAAGAAGATAGGTTTGCTTATTAAATACCACACACTTCGAAAACACATGAAAAAATAATGAAAACTACATAGCAAATACTGAAACACACATTAGCAATGCAAAACAATGCAATCAGGCATTTAAAATAAAACTATTTGAAAGGATGTTTTAATTCGGACAACTGCACAGTTGGAAAGAAAAAGGATAGACTGGAAGATATTCTAAATTAAGCAAACATCTAAAAGTTCTGGACTTCATAAAATTCTAAAAACACTGTAAAAGTCACCAGCTACTGTCTCTGCAGGTCAAAGATAGCATGTATTACAGTGGAACAAGTATGCACACACGTTTTATGAAACAGCCAGTTCTTCAGCTCAAGCTGTAACACCAAATGTGACATACCCGTTTTGAAACTAGACCCAATTTCTCTGTCTGATATCTAACACTAAGCTATAAAGTATAGCTTTCTCTGGAATGACAGAATGCCCAACAATTCATCAACATTCAACAAATTTTAAGTGCTTCTAATGTCCACTTTAAAGGATAATGGGATTCTATTATTAAATGCTCAATCTCTCTGTCCTTTTTCTCCCTATTTACAGTCTACTACGAATAAAAAAATACAGCATTTAAAATATTTTAAATTGACCATTTCTCTCCACTAGAGCATAACATTACTGTATTGTGGTGGTTTCACTTTCAAAACATTTTTATCCCGCCCTGGAAAAGTTTGCTGCAGTCTCATATTCATTGATGACATCAAGGCCAATGAATACAGATACTTTTCTGGCTAATTCCCTCCCCAAACTGACATCACCACAACTGTGCTAAAAACCCACCCATGCTGCGATGTCACAGCTCCCTGGTTCTTCCCCTGCCCAAACAGAAAGTAAAGGCTGAAACAAGGAAACAGTACATGAGTCAAGTCTCCTGCTGTGAGCTGTCAATCATAACGGGTAACAGCTCAAATTACCCTCAGCACTTTGACAGCTAGGGAACTTGGGTGTGAAAGCGGATGGGAGAGGAGTCAAAATAGTACAATTCAGGCTTTACAAAAGACTGCAATTTAGCCATTCCAAAAAGCAGCAGCAGTAGCACTTTTGAAGCTTGTTCTGTGGCATTTCCACTGTTTATGTTTTACGTAGTCACTGAAAGTACAGTTGTGTACACTTACCATAAATGTAGTCGTTCAAGTGTATTCCCTGTTGCAGTCATTACATTTGGGTAATCTGCTTGCAGGTTGCCCTCAGTCGGCCTGATTAACAAAGTCTTGGGTCCTGTGTCAGGTTGCTGTCCCTTCTTCCATGACGTCACGTCGTCAGGGGTATAAAACATGCAGCCAACGCCATTACATCAGTTTTTCTTGCCCCAGATGTCAAGTGCCCCCCAAATGGGGAGCAAAATATATAAGTAATTAACACAAAATTATACCTCCAAACAAAAGCAAATACACCAAAAAGGCTTTTAAGCATAGTAAAAGAAATGAGAGGTATAGTAAGAGAAAAACGGGACTGGAGGGAGGGTAACCAGGACTGCAACAGTGAATACACTCGAACATCTACATTTATGGTAACTGTACACAACTGTACTATGTTCATCGTGTTTCACTGTTGCAGTCATTACATTTTGGTAGATTCCCAAAGCTATGGTTGGGAGGATGGATTTATACAGTATTAGGACCAGCTATAACGCCTTGCAAAACAGCAGTGGCAAAACCAGCGCTGGATTTAGAGAAAATTGTTAAGTGACAATGCTTGGTGAAAGTATGAACTGAACTCCAGGTAGCAGCTTCTAGAATATCCCTGGTGGGAACACCTCTGAGAAAGGCTGTTGAAGTAAATGCAGCCCTGGTGGAATGAGATCCGATCCTCTGGGGGATAGGTTTTCCATAGTGCTTATAACAGAAATGAATACAATGGCGTATCCATTAAGAAATGGCTTGCTTTGAAATAGCCTTCCCCTCTGCCCCTGCAGCAAATGCTACCAGCAGATGTTCAGATTTTCTTTGAGATTTAGTCCTGTCCAAGTAGAATCTAAGTTGTCTGTGTACATCCAATTAATGCAGAATTCGTTCCCCCTTGTTCTGAGGGTTGGGAAAGAAAGTTGGACTGATTAAGAGCCACACTGGATACCACCTTGGGCATGAATGAAGGATTGGTCGAGTGACACCCTGTCCGCATGAAAGATGATGAAAGGCTCCACTGCGATAAGGGCCTGTAATTCAGATATCCTTCTAGCTGAAGTGATTGCTAAAAGGAAGGCTGTATTCCAGGAAAGAAATTTTAGGTCTGCAGTAACAGCTGGCTCGAAAGGAGGTAGAATGAGTTTTTCCAATACAAAGTTAAGGTCTCAGGCAGGGGTTGGAGCTCTCCTGGGTGGTCTCAAGTTTTCTACCCCTCTGAGATACTGCTTTAGAAGAGGATGAGAGAAGGGGGGGGGGGGTCTGTGTTGTAATGAGCTGAAATGGCTGAGGCATGAATGTTTATCGATGAAAAAGACAGGCCCTTGTAAAGCATCTCAGTTAAGTATCGCAAAATCTGAGGTAAATTAGGCACAGCTGTGCTCATCCCTTGAGATTGATTCCAGGCACAGAATATTTTCCATTTGTCGGCATAAGATATTCTAGTACTAGATCTTTTTGCCTCCAAAATGACATCCATCACAGGTTTGCTGAGGGATGCTAAGGGTGAATTTAAATGATTAGCCAAGCTGCAAGATTCAATGTTTGGAGCTGAGGGTGCAGAAAGTACAGTTTTGTACCTACCATAAATGTAGATGTCCGATAGGAATGCATCTGCAGTCCTTACAAATGGGTTGTCCTGTCGTCAGGCAGCCCTTCGGTCGGCCGGATTCCAAAGTCTGGGTCTGGCTTCGGCTGGTGTTGCACTTCACCCGACGTCATTGCGGCAGTTCTTCGGGTATAAAGGCATCAGCCGACGCCATTTTCCTCAGTGTTTCTTGCCCCAGATGCCAAGTGCCCTCTTGGATGGCTAAATTTGGATAAATGACAAAGTTTCCAAATAGTAGAGAGCAAACACATAAAATAAGCATGTATGTACATATATACAAACAAATACACCATAATAGATCCCCCCCAAGCTAGCTGAAGGTTGGCAAATACCCTAGGAGTACCTCAGAGGGGAAGGAGGGAGGGTAATCCTGACTGCAGATGCATTCCTATCGGACATCTACATTTATGGTAGGTACAAAACTGTACTATGTCCTCCAAGGATGCATCTGCAGTCCTTACAAATGGGTAGAATACCATAGCTAAACTAGGGGAGGAGGAAAGAGTAGAGATTATGGTGTAGTTAGGATCCCTTGCAAAACAGCAGTGGCAAAACCTGCTCGGGATCTAGAGTATAGAGGTAAATTGTAATGCTTGGCAAATGTATGCACGGAGGTCCAAGTAGCAGCCTCTTATAATGTCCTTGGTAGCCACTCCTCGTAAGAAAGCTGTGGTAGTGGCTGTAGCCCTTGTGGAGTGAGGCCTGATGTTCTCTGGAGTTTTCTTTCCATGGTAGGAGTAAAAAAATCTAATGCAATTTCCTATCCATTTGGAGATTGTCTGTTTTGAAATTGGTTTTCCTTCCTTTCCTGTTGCATATGCTACCAGAAGCTGGTCAGTTTTTCTATTGTTTTTTGTCCTGTCCAGGTAGTAGCGTAATTGTCTATGTACATCCAAGGTATGCAAGAGTCTTTCTCCCTGTTCTGTGGGTTGGGGAAGAATGTAGGTAGGTGGATAGCCTGATTTAAAGAGACTCTGGATACCACCTTAGGCATAAATGTAGGATTTGTTCTCATGGACACTCTATCTTGATGGAAGATCAGGAAGGGTTGCACTGCCATTAATGCTTGTAGTTCAGAGACCCTTCTTGCTGAAGTTATTGCCAGCAGGAAAGCAGTCTTCCAGGATAAGTATTGTAATTCTGCTGTTGCTGCTGGTTCGAAGGGGAAGTGTCAATTTTTCTAGCACAAAGTTCAAGTCCCATGCTGGCAATGGAGGTTTCCTGGGAGGTTTCACATTTTTAATTCTTCTCAGAAACTGTCTGAGCAGAGGATGAGAGAAGACAGGAGGATCCAAGCTGTATTCTGCTGAAATAGCTGATGCATGTATCTTGATGGAAGAATAGGACAGGCCTGTATGGAAGAGCTCTGCCAAGTACTCCAGGATGTTGGCTATGTTCACCAGTGCCACATCTTGCCCCTTTGCAGTACTCCAAATGAGATATCTTTTCCATTTTGCTGCATAATTCTTTCTTGTTGAAGGTCTACGAGCCTCCAGGATTATGTTTTTAACCCTTTGAGATAAATCCGGGTTAATTGCTGTTATGCAATGTTCCAGGCAGTTAGCTGCAGAGTTTTCAGGTTTGGATGCAGGATGTTGTAGTTGTTCTGTGTTAAGAGTAATGGGATCAGGGGCAGTGTCCATATTTGTTCCCGAGACATGCTCCTTAGCAATGGATACCAATGTTGTCTTGGCCAGTCTGGAGCTATCAGAATGATCTTCGGACGTTCATCTTTGATCTTCAGAAGCACCTTGTGCATCAAAGGAAGTGGTGGGAATGCGTATGCTGTCAGGTTTTTCCAACTGAAAGATAGGGAGTCCACCTTCCAAGCAAGCGGGTGGTACGTCCTTGTGCAGAATTTCTTTAGCTGGTGATTGAGTGGGGATGCAAACAAGTCTATTTGTGGTAATCCCCATTTTCTTGTGATGGCTTTGAAGATGTCCGGATGCAGCATCCATTCGTGGGCATCTGTGGTAGTTCTGCTTAATATGTCTGCTAGAATGTTTTCCTTCCCCGGTAAAAAAATTGCTTGTAACTGAATGTTGTAGCTCAGAGCCACATCCCATAGGTCCAGTGCCAGCCGGCATAGAGGGTATGAATGTGTGCCTCCTTGTTTGTTGATGTACCACATAACTGTGGTGTTGTCTGTCCTTATCAACTGACCTTCTTGGAGAAAAGGTCTGAATGACTGGATTGCCAACTTTACTGCCATCATTTCCTTTAGATTTATGTGCAGGTGTAGCTGGTCTTGAGTCCATAGGCGTTGAATGCACTTGCCCAGCATGTGTGCCCCCCAACCGAGGTCTGAGGCATCTGTCGCGATGGTTTGTCTTGGTTGACTGTTGCAGAAGGGCAATCCTGTGTTTGATTGACAGGCCTGAGCCCACCATAGGAACTCTTGCTTCAGGCATGGGAGTATTGGAATTTTGGCTTCTAGGCTGTGCTCGTGTTGGGACCACAAATTCTTTAGGTACCACTGTAGCTTTCTCATATGCAGTCTGGCATGAGGGACCAGTATTATGCAGGATGCCATGTAGCCTAGAGCTTGTAGCACTTTCCTTGCAGTTAGATGGTGCTGCTTTGTTAATGCCAAGAAGTAGAGAGGTAGTTGCTCTTTCTTTTCTGCAGTTAGGAATGCCATTTGTTTTGATGTGCCAAGTTCTGCACCCAGAAAGGTTATTCTTTGGGATGGAATCAGCCTCGACTTTTTTATATTGACTGTATATCCCAGGGCTTGCAGCAGGTAAATGACTCTCTGTAAGTCTTCTGTTAGCTTGCTTTTGTTGTCCGCTTGTATCAGGCAGTCGTCCAGGTAGGAATAAATTTGAATCCCCTGAAGTCTGCAATGAGCGATTACTGATGCCAGGCATTTCGTGAACACTCTGGGCGCAGTAGATAAGCCAAAGGGCAATGCTGAGAATTGATAATGCTCTGATCCTGCAAGAAATCTGAGGTATCTTCTGCAAATTGGTCGTATGGGGACGTGCAGGTATGCCTCCTTGAGATCTAGAGTTACCAGCCAATACTCCTTGCCCAGCATGGGAAGAAGCTGCTGTAGGGTCAGCATTTTGAATTTTGGAACAATGAGGAATGTGTTTAAAGCGGACAGGTCTAGAATAGGCCTCCATTTGTTTTCTTTTCTTGGTACCAGGAAGAGTCTGGAGTAAAATCCTTTTCCTTGCTCCATAGATGGTACCTTTTCCACAGCTCTCATTCTTAATAATTGAGATATTTGTTTTAGAGCTTCTGTCCTTTGAGTAGGTGGTAGGTTTGGAATTCCTCTCTTTCCTGGTAGAGTATGGAAATGGAACCTTGGTCTATAGTTTGCAAAATCCATTTTTCTCTTGTGATGCAATGCCAGTTCTTTGAAAATAAGGTTAGCTTTCCGCCTAAGGGTGCTTCTAATTGTTCCCTGGTAGGCGGTGCCACTGCCAAGTCACTGTGATTGAGTTGTTGTAGTGGTGGTGGTTGCATCCGTGCCTCGCTGGTTGTTACCTTGCCACTGGCGTCCCCTGTAGGCACCCCTGGATTGGTTTCTGCCTCTAGAACGCCTATTCCTGCCTCTTTGTGTCTTAGAGGAGTCCGGAAAGGACCAATTTTTGGAAGGCCAGTTCCTGCTAAACCTTGGAGGTTGAACCTGTAAGAAATCTTTCACTGTTTGTACAGATTTTGCCTTCTCTTCCATCTTTTTTAGTACCTGCTGTGCAGGGGAACCAAATAAATTGACCTTGTCCATGGGTGCATCCAAAAGCTTTGATATGACATGGTCTGGTAATGCCTGTTCTTTCAACCATGCATGCCTCCTGATAACTGTGCCAGTCATGGCTGATCTAAAGGAAGCCTCCAGTGCATCATAGCCACATTTTAAAGAATGGTTACTAACCTGCTGTATGTTATGTACCATTTCTTGAACATACTTTTTATCTAAAGATTCTTCAGAGGACAGCTTTTTAGTTAACTGGTCAAGCATAAACTCTTGGTATTGAATCATATGAAATTGGCAGTTCAAAGCCCTAGCTGACAAAGTAGCAGAGGTGTAAATCTCTCTAAGGACCTGGATTCCCTTTCAGAGGGGAGGGGGTTTTTAGTAGAAGTTGCTGCTACAGCTTTAGCGCCCTGGGAGATAGTCTCTGGGTCTGCAAAAGGAGCCTTGTATAAATGGTGATGAGTGTCCGGGACCCTGTAGAACCTATCGGGTTTAGCAGGAGCCGGAGGTAATGAATCAGGAGCAGTGCAAGCATCATTAAATGCATCTCTGGATCTGACCGACCGGCACTTGCGAACAGCTTCTGCTTCGGGCGCCACGTGGCAAGAAAGACTGAGGAAAATGGCGTCGGCTGATGCCTTTATACCCGAAGAACTGCCGCAATGATGTCGGGTGAAGTGCGACACCAGCCGAAGCCAGACCCAGACTTTGGAATCCGGCCGACCGAAGGGCTGCCTGACGACAGGACAACCCATTTGTAAGGACTGCAGATGCATCCTTGAAGGACATTTTGGTTCTCCTGCTGAGACAGTAGGGAAGGTGTCTGAGGCAGGTGCCATGGTGAAATATGTGACACTGTGCAGGAATGGGTACCAGTGTTGGCGAAGCCAGTCTGGAGCAATCAAAATCATTTTTGGTTTGTCCTGTTTGACTTTTAGTAGAACTTTGGATAGCAGAGGCAGAGGTGGAAAGGCATAGACTGATAGGTTTTTCTAGCTGAAGGACAGAACATCCACTTTCCAGGCTTTTTTGTGTTTTTTTGTGCAAAATTTGTCCAACTGGTAGTTCTGGGGTGAGGCAAACAGATCTATGTCTGGGCTCCCCCATTAGCGTGTCAACATGTTGAAAATCCATGGTTCCAGTTTCCATTCGTGTGGGTCCCATGGGATTTCTGCTTAGGTCTGCCAGAACATTCAGCTTTCCTGGCAGGAATTGAGCTTGTAGTTGTACCTGGTAGCACAAGGCCGTGTTCCACAATGCCATGGCTAGTCTGCAGAGGTGGTAGGAATGTGTACCCTTCCTGCTTGTTTATGTACCACATAACCGTGGTGTTGTCCGTCTTTATCAGTAATTCTCCTGGATGAAGGTAGTCTTAGAAGGCTGTCAGTGCATTCCGTACAGCTAGCATTTCTTTTTGATTGATGTGAAGGTGCATTTGGTTTGGGCTCCATTTTCCCTGAATGCACGTCCCTGCCAGATGAGCCTCCCATGCATAGTCTGATACGTCTGTAGTTAGGGTTTGGGCGGCAGGGGGTGGTGTGAATGGCAGCCCCTTGTTTTGGTGGCAGGCCTCTGCCCACCACAGGAACTCTAGGCGCAGGCAAGGAATGATAGGAATCATTGTTTCCAGGCTGTGACGATGTTGACTCGATAAACTTTTTAAATACCACTGAAGTTTCCTCATATGCAGTCTTGCATATGGAATTAGAAGAATGTAGGAGGCCAAGAACCCCTTGGCTTGCAGTATTTGTCTTGCAGATAGCAGGGTTTTTGTGGCCACCTGTTTGAAGTAAGTCACCAAATGAATTTGCTTTTCTGACATAAGGAAAGCCATCTGGGGCAGTTGTATTCAAGCTTTCATCCGGGAATGTAATTTTTTGAGAGGGTACCAGTTGAGATTTCTTTTCGTTTATGGTGTACCCTAGACAGATTAGAACTCCTTTTACAAACGCCAGATGTTTTAGAAGAATGGCCTGGTTTTCTGCCTGAATTAGACAATCGTCCAGGTATGGAGATATCTGAATATTTCTTTGCCTGCAAAATGCAATTACTGGAGACAAGCACTTTGTGAATACCCTGGGCGCAGTAGACAAGCCAAAGGGCAGTGCAGAGAACTGATAATGCATGCAGCCTGCTTTGAAGCGTAGGTATCTTCTGCAAGATTCCCTGATTGGGATATGCAGGTAAGCCTCTTTTAAATCTACAGTTGCCAACCAGGCATCCTTGCCTAGCATAGGAAGTAACTGGTGAAGAGTCAGCATCTTGAATTTTGGAATGTCCAGAAAGGAGTTTAGAATAGACCGTTCCAGAATTGGACGCCATGATTTGTCTTTTCTGGGTAACAGGAAAAGTCCGGAATAGAAACCTTGTCCCTTTTCCTCTTCTGGTACTAGTTGAATAGCCCACATGTTTAGGAGGGAAAGTACGTGTTTCTGAGCCTCTGCTCACTGATTTGGTGTTGGCAGCGTGTGGAAATGAAATCTGTATCCCTGGGACACTATATTTAAAACCCATTTGTCCTGGGTTATAAGTTGCCAGTTTCTGGAATGAAGAGTCAGCCCCCCCCCCCCCCCCCCAAAGGGGCGGCTAAGAGGCAAGTGCTTGGTAATTTTAAAGGGAAATCATTAAGACTGTTTACCATAGGGTGGTGCCTTGTTGTTTCTAGATTTGGAAGTGGAAGCACCCCATTGCTTAGTTCTGAAAGTCCCTTGGGACTGAAACCTGGTGTTTTTGGAATGTCTGGGTTTGGCTGGAGTGGCTCTGGAAGGAGCTGGAAAGGACCAGTTCTCAGTAAGCCAGTGCCTACTAAATCTAGGGGGTTGTACTTGTAAGAAGTCTTTCACAGTTTGCATAGATTTAGCTTTATCTTCATCTTTTTTTAGAACTTCTTCAGCCTTTTTGCCAAACAGGCAGTCCTGCTGTAAAGGAGCATCCAGAAGTTTTGCTTTAAAATGATCAGGCAGAGATTGCTCCTTAAGCCAAGCATGCCTTCTAAGCACAGACCTAGTAAGAGCAGCCCTGCAAGAGGCCTCTAAAGAATCAAAACCACATTGCAAAGTATGTTTGCCAACTTGTTCAGCTGAATGTAATAAATACTGTAAATCTTTATTCTCCACACAATCAGAAATCAACATCACTTTCTGTTTAAGCAGTCCCATGATATGCTGTTGATATTTTAGCATATGGAATTAACAGTTTAAAGCCCTGATTGCTAAGGTTGCAGAAGTATAAACTTTTTTACCCCATCTATCCAGTGCCCTGGAGTCCCTTATCATAAGGGGTAGGATTTTTAGCACTAGAAGCCTTAATGCCCTAGGGCCCCTGATAAATGGTTTCAGGATCCGCAACAGGATTTTTGAAAATGAATTTGTGGGAGTCAGGAACCCTGTAGTACCTGTCTGGTTTGCTAGGAGCTGGAGGCAAAGAATCAGGGGCCATACTGGATTCCGAAAACACATTTGCCTGCAGGAGATGCACAGCGTGTCCATTCATTTTTGGTGGGGGACAATATAAACATCCTATCAGAGGTTTCTCCATTAATACACACTTCTATGCTGACCGTCACACTGCAAATATAGTATACTTTAGTTTCTGCACGAAATGTCCTGCCTATTATAGAGGTAAAACAAATTGATTATTGAAAGACAGAATTTTTGAATATATGAGAGATATTAGAAATAAAAAAGAAAGCAATGCATGTGATGCAAGAGGGGAACACACACTTAAGTTCTTGGTTCTCCATACTGTCCATAGAAATAAAACAGGTGGAATTATTATTACCAATACTGAAGTTTTGGAACAAGAATGGATTATTAAGTTCCAAGCAGACAAACCACCTGGTCTAAACTTTTAGTTATGTACTTACCATAACTTCGGATGTATGGGATCCATCTCGCCTACATTCATGACAGATGGGTTCGGAGCCGATCCATCGGCTCCGACTCGGCAACTAATACACTAGCACGAAGTCTCTCATTGGCTGGGCTACTCCCTATCCCAGGATGCACTACACCTGCTTCCCCAGATCTTGTTTGTTCGCTTTCATACATCCATGCAAACACAGAAAAACTAGTAGTCACTATAACCAACTAAAGTTCTTCAAGAAAGAACGCCAAGAAAAAAGGGACTACAGATCCTCTAAATCCAAATGGAAGGGGGAAGGCGGGTGGGTACTTATGAATGTAGGCGAAATGGATCCCATACATCCGAAGTTATGGTAAGTACATAACTAAAAGATGTAATGGGATCCTATCTCGCCTACATTCATGACAGATGGGACAGCGTCCCTAGCACCTACATCCCGGGTGGCTCATTGGAAAACACTCTTGAGAACTGTGGAACCAAAGGAAGCTCTGCCTCGAGAAACCACATCCAATTTGTAATGAGAAATGAAAGTGTGCGGAGAAGTCCAGGTTGCTGCAGCACAAATATCATCTATTGATAACTTGGAGTGAAAAGCTACGGAAGTAGCCATTGCCCTGGTAGAATGAGCCTTGACTGGAAAGGGAGGTCTTTGTTAGCCTGTGAATAAATAAAAATGATACAATCTTTAATCCATTTAGATATGGAGGTTTTTGTTACTGGTTGACCCAATTTGTTCACTGCAAAGGAAACAAACAATTGATTAGATTTCCGCGTTGGAGCGGTTCTATTCAAATAAAAACGCAGTTGTCTATGTACATCCAATTGATGCAAAGTATATTCTGCGTTATTAGAGAATTCTGGAAAAAAGACAGGGAGTTCTATAGTTTGTTGAATACAGAAAGAGGAGGCCACTTTTGGTATAAATGCAGGGTTTAATTTCAATGAAACTCTATGCTTGTGAAAAATCAAATAGGGAGGATCAGAACAAAGAGCTTGAAGTTCTGAAACAAGCCTGGCAGACGTTATGGCCACTAAAAAGGCCGTTTTCCAAGACAGAAATTTTAAATCACAGGTAGCAGCTGGTTCGAAAGGACGGGCAGTTAGGGCAGCAAGAACCATATTCAAATCCCAAGGGGGGACAGGATGAGATAAAGGAGGCCTAAGGAGCCAAGCCCCTTTAAGGAAAGCCTTACAAAGTTTGTGAGACATCAATGAAGGTTCAAATGAAGCATGAAAATTAGAGATGGCCGCTAGCTGAACCTTAATGGTAGATACTGAAGAGCCCGACTGAAAAAGGGAGGCCAGAAAATTCAGAACCTCCGATACTGGTGCAGTGAGAGGATCTATACCACGTTCTTGAGCCCAGAAGGCAAACCTTTTCCATTTACTGGAATAAAGTTTGATGGTGGAAGGTTTATGAGAAGACAGTATGTGGACCACGTCCGGCGAAAGAGCATTGTCTCGGACTAAGGATGGAAGTGGAGTAACCATGCTGCCAACTTCAGGGACCTGAGAGACGGATGAAGCCGTCCTGACTGATGAGTCAACAGGTCTGGCACCGGATCCAGAAACCATGGACCTTCTATCGCATGCCTCTGTAGGAAAGGAAACCAAACTTGACGAGGCCAGTGCGGGGCAATCAAAATCATCTCGCTCTCCATGTAAATGGCCTTCTGTATCACCCTCGGTAAGAGGGGAACGGAGGGAAGGCATAGAGAAGACCGGGGCCAAATGTGAGTCAGAGCGTCCCTGGGAATCTGTCCCTGAGAAGCCAACAGTGTGAAGAACTCTCTGCATTTCGCATTGTGAGGGCTGGCAAACAGGTCGCAGCAAGGAAGACCCCATCTGTCGAAGATTTTCGCAGCTATACCCTGGTTGAGGGACCACTCGTGGGGTAAAAGAATGGTCCTGCTTAATCTGTCCGCAATCACATCGGACTTCCCGGTATGTGCGTTGCCATTAGAAAGCGGTTGGTAGCTACCGCCCAGTGCCAAAGTCTCATGGCTTCTCTGCATAGTGGGTAAGACCTGGTCCCACCTTGCTTGTTTATGTACCACACCACCGACATGTTGTCGGATAGGATAGTAATCGGGCCCTGTGGGAGAGCGTGATGGAGAGCTTGGAGTACCAATAGTACCGCTCTCATCTCCAGGACATTGATATGCAAATGCGTTTCCTGGATCTGCCATGTGCCTTGGACCGACCTGTCCAGGTAATGACCCCCCACCCTACCTGGGAGGCGTCCGTAGTCACAGTGGCAACGGACGTTGAGGTATAAAGGGTCGCCCCGGTCGAGATTTGATTGGAGAAGCCACCAATGCAGATCTCGACGGCAACTTTCCGTGATTATGATTAAGTGGTTCAAGGGAAGTTCCTGATAAGACCATTGAACCGACAGTAGCCATTGTAAAATTCGCATGTGAAGTCTGGCCAAGGGAACTAAAAGTATGGTCGACGCCATCGAGCCCAACAGTTGTAGGATCCGATGGGCCGGGGCTCTTTGTAGGGGGAGACAAGATTTGACTTGATCTTGTAAGACCTGAATTCTTGCTGCCGGTAAAAAGGCGCGCATTCTTTTTGTGTCTAAGTCTGCGCCTATGAAAGTAATACGCTGAGATGGCTGTAGTACAGATTTTTGCAAATTGAACGTGATCCCCAAGGAACGGCCCAAGGTGAACGTGGCTCTGAGCGCTTGGAGTAGTAGATGCTCGGAGGTGGCAGTAAGGAGCCAGTCGTCTAGATAAGGAAACACCTGGAATCCCAGACTTCTCAGGTGAGCAGTTACCACTGCCAGACACTTGGTGAACACCCTAGGGGCTGTGGTGAGACCAAAGGGCAGTGCTCGGAATTGGAAATGACTGACTCCGAGGAAGCGTAAATGTCTCCTGGACTCTTGAGCTATGGGAATGTGATAGTAAGCGTCCTGGAGATCTATGGAGCACATCCATGCATCTTTTCCAGCAAAGGAAGAATAGATTGAAGAGTGACCATTGAATTTGGACTTCTTTAAACGATTCAATGAACTGAGGTCCAAAATGGGCCTGAAGTCCCCTGTCTTTTTTGGTACCAAAAATAATTTTGAGTAAGTTCCTGATCCGATCTGGTTGATGGGGACAGGCTGGATGGCTCTTTTTTCTAGCAGCTTTGAAACCTCTAATGCTGCCTGATCCCGCTGACTGGGTGGTACGTCCGGGATTTCCCTTAAAGAAAGGGGGGGTTTGTTGAAGGGGATGATATAGCCTCCGGTAATAATGCGAAGCACCCACTGATCGCTTGTTATGGATTCCCAAGCTTGTGGGTGCGCCGCAAAGTGACCCCCGACTGGCTCCGGAGTTGCACAGTCGGGCAACAACTCAGGAACGCTGGTTGTATGAAGAACCACGAAAGGAATCGCGGTCTCCAGAGTTACGGGGGCCTCTGCCACCTCTGGGGCGGCGTCTTCCAAAATTCCCCCCCCCCTCTGCCTCTGGAGGGGGAATCACTGGGTTGAGTAGGGAAAGACTTCTGAGATTTTCTAAACCACATTTTCCCTCCTCTCCCAGCCTTGGGGTAAGGCCTAGGAGGAGCGGAAAATCGGGCCCCGACGGCAGTCAAAGTCTTGCCCTCCTGCTCGCACCGAGTTAGTGTGTCCTTCACCTTGGGTCCAAACAAAGATGACCCATCAAAGGGGGCGTCGGCGAAGGAAGACTTGAAGGCCTCCGCGAATGAACACAAGCGTAACCAGGCTTGTCTCCTGAGGGCAACGCCTGTTCCCGCTGCTCTACTCGCCCCTTCGGCTGCATATGAAATGAGCCTCATGGACGAGTTAACAATAGAAAAGAGGGTAGTCATCTGTGCGCCAACAGTCGGGGCCAGCGCCTCAGGTAGGTTACCAACAAGAGAGTCATTTAGCTCTTTGAGAAGATCCCTTTGGAGCCTCGTAAAATGACATAAGTAGTTTAGCGACCGTAAGGCAAAGGCCGCTGAAGAGAGGGTACGCTTCCCGTACCTATCCATGCTCCTAGAATCCTTATTAGGAGGATGAATAGACGTCGAAGCCTCTGCCACGTCCTGCTGTGTGGCAGAAGCCACCACCAAAGCATCTACAGGCACACCCTTTGTGAGAAACTCCTTCTGGGGCGGACAAAATTTATTGGGCCTCGCAGGCACCGGTTCCACAGAATCAGGGTGTTCCCACGCCTTCGAGAAACCAAATCAAGGAGTTCATCAAAGGGCGGAGACACCCAGGAGGCGGAAGGCTGGGCCCCAAAGGCCTTGAGGAAGACTGACTCCTCAGCTGAAGGGGTTTTGGCTTGCCAGTCACCTCTCTGTCTCAGAATCTCCAAGATGTCTGAGAAGGAGATATCATCCGAAGATGATTTGGGAGACCCTTCTGCGTCATCGAGGTCAGTATCCGATGTAACAGACTCATCTTGGGAGTCTATGTGCTTCCTCTTACACAATTTCTTCCTTGGTGGTTCGTCCGAAGCAGATTCGGACGGACCACCCAGAAGAAGGGAACCGCCGATGGGGGTATCCTCAGGCCCTGGGGCCCCGCTGCCGGGGGGCTGCAACACAACAGAGGCACCAGTCTCCAATTCTAGGGACGGTGAGGTAGAATCTTGTTGAACCGGCAAAGACATGGCTAGCGCGCTCCTCGTGACCTCAAAGGCCGGACCTCCAGAATCCAAGGAGGTCGCTGGTCCAGAGGCCACGATGGCACCAGGAATTCCAGCAGCCAATGCTCCAAGAGGAAGACTAGGTACCGAAGCACCCAAACCTAAAGTGTTCCCTTCGGCTCCGGCTGAAGAAGTCGCAGTGCCAAACCCTGAACCGGAGGACAGGGTAGGAAGCACAGTCGGAACCGAGAGGCCTGTAAGGGGTCTCTGCTCCGACCGTATGGCTCCACATTGCTCCACCACCACCGGCTCCAACGGCTCCGAAGAGGTTGGAGGAGGAATCAAATGTGTTGGAGGAGGGATCGGCTCCAAAGCAAACTGTGCTGGAGCCGAGACCATTTTAGTAAAGACTGGAGATTGGAATAGCCTCTTTAAAACCCTATCCAGGTCCGAATCTGAAAGTCTCAAGGATTTAGAGGAGGTAGACAATCGAGAAGACTTTCCTCTCGGCTCCGAGAGAGAAGGGGACCGGCTCCGAAACGGCTCCAATGCTATCGGCGCCGACTCCACCACAGCATGGACCACCATCGGCACCGAAGGAGCCTTCTTCGGAGCCGAGGGGGAAGAGTCTGAGCTGCACACTTCCACCGGCTCCGAAGCCATTGGAACCGATGGAGGTGATTCACCTCTCGATACTCCCACTTGCGGCTCCGAAGGCAATGGAGCCGAAGTAGGAGGTATCGAGGCAGACCCTTCGACCCCGAAGTCAGTGGAGCCGAGGAAGAAGAGGTCAATTTTGTCTTTTTAGAAGTCGGCTCCGACGGACTTGTCGGAGCCGATGATCTTTTCTTTTTGGAAGCAACAGGTGGATTTAAGGCTTCCTCAAAAGAAGGTTTAATAGGCCCTTTCAATATCAACTTGTTCTTGCGTTCTTGAAGAACTCTAGCGGAGAACGCATGACAGACGCTACAAGTCTCTTGCAGATGTTTCGGCCCCAAACAATAAACACAGATTGAATGACTGTCTGTAATGGACATCTTGTAATTGCACCGAGTGCATTTTTTAAAACCTGACTTTTGTTCCTTAGACATGATACAAGCCACAACGAGTAAAAAAACTCTATGGAAATCTTACTCAACAAGTATAGCACTATACACAAAAAAAACGCCAACTGAAAAGCGCGAGACACACTGGCGGGAGTACCGGTGAAAGATTACCTCACAACAATTAGAAAACAGTTAAACGGCCCAAAGCCCTCTAATTTAAACGGGCTTTGCCCGAAAAACAACTAACCAAAGATAATTAAACCTAATAGCACTCAAAGGTAGGGCAAAGGCCCTCTAACTTAAACGGGCCTTGCCCGACAGAATAAATCAAATTTTTGGAAACACTCAAATACTCCAACAAAAACTTAAGAAATAGAAAGCAATAGCTGTTAAAACAGCTGTTTGGTTAATATAGACAAAAAATTCCCTAGGTCAAGGACCAATAAGGTAAAAAGAACCACTTAGCTCCAGCCAAGTCGAGACCACGTCCAGCTTGTTAAGCGGCAAACGAGATCTGGGGAAGCAGGTGTAGTGCATCCTGGGATAGGGAGTAGCCCAGCCAATGAGAGACTTCGTGCTAGTGTATTAGTTGCAGAGTCAGAGCCGATGGATCGGCTCCGAACCCATCTGTCATGAATGTAGGCGAGATAGGATCCCATTACATCTCTAAGGTTTCTTTAAAACCATTTCTCAGAAACAGGGCCTTGAAGCACTGATGCTCCAGCTTCTCTAGTATTTGTTATATATATATTTTTCTATCTTTTACATAGCTTTTAATATCATACCCAGATGGTTAGAAATGCGTCTCACATTTTATATAGTCTATACGTGTTTGTTATATGTGTTTTTAATACTTGTATATACATATATATATGTATACATATATGTGTGTGTATATTTTTATACCATGAGCATTATTTGATTTACTGATTTTAACATGGAACTGATTGACACCATGATGCATCACTATTTAAATGAATTTCTAACTGTTATAATATATGTCTGAGGAAGCAGAGGTGTCTCTGCGAAAGCGCTCACTTCTTTTTCTAATAAAGAGTTACGTGCCGTGTGTATCCAGCCAGTTTTTATTTTATTTATTGTTCCTTCTTTATTATCGCTGGTTACTTCATCCAGAGTCGAGGATTTTATTCTTATATCTAGAGGGAATGGAATCCTCTGCATCAGAGATCTCATAAGTAGGTATGGACAAAGCCAGATCATTAGAAGAGTCAAAAAAACAGAGTCCTGTTCAGAAGATTCATAGTCAAATTCAATCCTAGGCCTCTTGGAAGGGGGGGGGGGGTTGACCACCACTGACTAGAGTAATTAAATCTTCAGCCATTTTGATCATTTGTTTGTTAGGCATAGGAGCCTGAACATGTGGCCCGGGTGTCGGTTTTTTAGACATAGATCGAGATTTAGGCCTTAATGCTGAAGTTGGATTCGGTTTAATATCCAAGTCTGTAGGCCTGAAAACACCCACAGAAGCCGGTACCTGCTCAGCAGCTCTGGACCCATCCAAGGTAGAGACATCCGCGGGTTCCATATGTGAAGTATCTCGCAGCATACTGGACTCCGAATGGGTCTCTGTAGAGGCCTGCGAATCAGAAGTAGCGGGTATCAGGGGCTGCAAAAGCGCCTCACTGAGTACCGGCGAACTGGCGACAGGCTTAGGAAAAGCGTTGTTGGCAGTTTTGGACCTCAACGGCCTGTCTTTTTCTTTGCATTTTTTCGGTATTCCGGTAGTCGGATGGCTAACCAACGTTATTTCTGGATAATTAAACCGAGAACCAAAATATTTAGAAGCAAAAATGTACAGACGACAGATAGTGCGCTGATTAAATAAAGCACAAAACCGACAGCAAGGTACGTCGTGGTCAGGACCTAGGCAAGAACACAGTACAAATGAAAATCCTTGAGGTATTTGCTTCCCACAAGTAACACAATTATTAACTTTTACTGACATCGGTAAGGAGCAAGAAAAAGTTTCCCCAACGGGGCACTTAGCTTTTTGTTGAAGATTTCGGTTCTGAAACTCGAAAAAGAAAATTTCAGGAGTCGGCCGACCGGCACTTGCGAACTGCTTCTGCTTCGGGAACCGCGCGGCAAGAAAGAACGATGTAATGGCATTGGCTGCATGTTTTATACCCCTGACAACCTAACGTCATGGAAGAAGGGACAGCAACCGACGCAGGACACAAGACTTTGTTCATCAGGCCGACTGAGGGCAACCTGCCAGCAGATTACCCAAATGTAATGATGACTGCAACAGTGAAACACGAACATCGGCATGACATGTTACTTAAAGCTAACCGACTGAAAGACAGCAGTGTATGCATGTAAAATCAACGCAGTGGCAGAAGCTTTAGGAAGAAAGAGGCCTACCTGATACAATTCATATCACTGAATCTACTGCATTTTAAAGCACAATTAATCTTCTTAAATGTGAATAAAATGCATTAATCTGAAAGAGTAAAGCAAAATACTTCTTTTGTTCATTTTAATGCTTTTTGTTCAGTTCCTTTTTTTTTTGGTGATGTTTTAGGGCCTGAAAATGGTCCATTTGGAGCAGTGCTCTAGCACAGTAAACAAACTCTAGGCAGATTGCAATGTACTCTGCCAACAGTGACATTTTTTACATCTCAATAGTGAAGTTCTGGCAGGTACAAATGAATACTTACCCTGCGAGTGAATGTTTTCTCACATTTCGTGCAAACAAAGGCAGCAGGGACAAAATTAGGGTCATGGTACCGTTTGAAATGCATGTCAAGTAGCTGCTTCTGCCGGAAAGTTTTGTCACAATGACTACATGCATAAGGCTTCTCTCCAGTATGCGTTCGCTTGTGCATTATCATATGACGCTCCTAAAAAAGTTAAAGACAAGCTTTACACTTCTGTCACTGATCAGAAACATATAAAACATACACTACATACAACATACCTTCAATGGTAATGGTCATTTAAAGTAAATGCAAGACTGAGGAACACTGGTTTCTCACCCAATCTATTTTTCACCATCTTCATCTAGTACGTCATTGTACCAGACTGTCAACTGTTAAAGAACATACCTAGTCCTGAAATAAAATATGGCTATTCTGTGTATTCTTGTAAGCAGCAGCAGCAGCTATATTCCTTCCATGTCAACTAACCCAACACATCTCAGAAAGCACTTGCTATTTCTTAGATTTCTGCTTTTTGCATGAGGTCTCTCCTAGGTTGCATTATACTTCACTCAGAATTCATCACCTTTACAGTCAAGTCCCATGCCTGGGATATCTTGGAGTCTGGCTGACACACCATGACTTAATGCATCTACGTAGTTCAGCTTGGTACCCAAAACCCACAAGATTCCTATACAGAAATACATATCAATTATTAATGTAGATTTGGAACCACATAAACAAATTTACTGAGACTTACAAGAAAAAGCTTTAAGTTCTGATATTCGAGAGGAAGTAACAGTCATTAGAACAGTGTCTTCCAACAAAGACATTTCAAATCAATGACAGACTCAGTTCCCACTAATTAAAACATTGACGGTAGCCCAATGAACACTGAAGGCGTTATAAGAGATCTGGGGACACGGGTTGACAACAACCTCTCCTTCGGCCACCACATTGCCACTGTGGTCATAAAGTCGTGTGTGTCACATCTCATTACCAAGGGTTTTGCATCCAGGAAGAAAGAGGTAATCATCTTTCTACTCTTCAATCATTAGACCAGTCACAGAGTATAATATAGCAATAACCCACGCCTGGGTGTGGGCAATGCTGGATTTACCCACGGTTGGTGTGGTTTGGTCATGAGGGCGAAGCCAGAGTGGCCAAACAAAGCCAACCGTGGGGAAATCCAGCATTACCCACACCCAGAAGTGGGTTATTGCTATTATACAATGACATTTAAGAAAAAAAATAATTACTTTTCTTAAATAATAGCATTGTATAATGCCTCCTTGGCTGCCCTTTCACAGCTGTCTGTTATTCTGCGGCAGTTCTGATGTACTGCGCATGCGTATGCCTACGCAGTACACCACAGCTGTGGGCAAAAGCAACGGAGAAAGCAAGATCTCCATTGCTTTTTACAAACTGTTTCGCTATGTTAAATGGGTTTAACATAGCGAGACAGCTTTAAAAAAAAAAGCAACAGAGATCTCCATTGCTTTTTTCAAAGCTGTCTCGCTATGTTAAACCCATTTAACATAGCGAGACAGTTTTCAAAAAAGCAACGGCGAAAGCAAGATCTCCACTGCTTTTTACAAACTGTCTCGCTATGTTAAAGGATTTTAACATAGCGAGACAGCTTTAAAAAAGCAACGGAGAATCTCTGTTGCTTTTTTTAAAGCTGTCTCGCTATGTTAAAGGAGTTTAACATAGCGAGACAGTGTGAAGTAACGGAGATCTTGCATTCTCCGTTGCTGTAAAAAAAAAAAGTTATAGTAATGGAAAAAGTCCAGGCGACTGGACATTTTTCCATTACTATAACTCTGATTTACAACGTGCACGCTGACCAATCAGCGTGCACGTTTTTGAATATTAATGGGGGGGGGGTCGTTGTATAATGCCCCATTTGGCATGTACCTCACTAAGCACCTGCAACAGCTGGAAAGGCCACAAAAGTACCTCACGAAGAGGCTCCTAGGCCTTAAACACACGCTCTACATGGACAGACTCACAAAAAGTACAGTTGTGTACCTACCATAAATGTAGATGTTAGAGTGTATTCACGGTTGCAGTCATTACTCTTGGGTTATCCTGCTGGCAGGCTACCCGCAGTCGGCCTGAATTTCAAAGTCTAGGTCCTGCGTTGGTTGCTGTTGCCTCTTCCCTGACGTCAGTGCGCCAGGGGTATAAAAAGATGCAGTCAACGCCATTTTCTTCAGTTTTTCTTGCCCCAGATGTCAGGTGCCCCCAAATTGGTAGGCTGAAAATTATGCAAATAAGTATGTATGCATGTACAAAAATTAGAAGTTATGTACCTACCATAACGTTCCATGTTAGTTGTCTTCTTCTCACCTTCTTTCTTGCTGGATGGGTTCAGAGCCGATCCTCGGCTCCGACTCGGCCACTCTAAAAGCTTGAGAGCTAGTTTCACCGGCTCGAAGCTCCCCTATATCCCACAATGCTAGGCGGTAACTCCTCAGATCTCGTTTGAAAGCTAAGGCCAGCAATAAAATTCCATAAGGAACAAAGAAGAAAACTCTTTTAGGTCTGTCCTGGCTAGGGGGGAAGGAGGGTGGGACGCAAGAAAGAAGGCGAGAAGAAGACAACTAACACGGAACGTTATGGTAGGTACATAACTTCTAAATGTTAAGTTGTCAATCTCGCCTTCATTCTTGCCGGATGGGACCGCGTCCCTAGCACCTTGTCCCGGGTGGCCTATCGGAACAGACTCTTGAGTACAGTGGAACCAAAGTGGGCTCGGTCTCTAGAGGCCAAGTCCAACTTATAATGAGAAATGAAGGTATGGGGAGAAGCCCAAGTAGCTGCCGAACAAATCGAATCAATAGGCAGCCTGTCTTGGAAAGCTACAGAAGTGGCTAAAGCTCTAGTTGAATGAGCCCTGGGTTTGGATGGCAATCGTTGATGTCTTGTCTCATACACTAGGGTAATCAATGAAGTAAGCCATCTAGACAGAGAGAAACTTTAGAGACTGGAAGGCCCATTCTACCTTCTGCATAAGAAACAAACAGTTGGTCAGATTTCCTGAATTGTTTGGTCCTGTCTAAATAGTACCTAACTTGGCGATGAACATCTAAACAGTGTAACTTTTGTTCTGACCTATTAGAATAATTAGGGAAGAAAACAGGAAGCTCAATGGTTTGATTCAAATTTGCCAGTGAAGCTACCTTGGGCAAAAAGGACGGGTTAGTACGTAAAGACACCCTATCCTTATGAAACACAAGATAAGGGGGTCGACTACACAGAGCATGGAGTTCAGAGAGTCTTCTAGCTGAGGTGATAGCTACTAAAAAGAGTGTCTTCCACGAAAGTAATTTTATAGAACATGAATCCGCAGGTTCAAATGGGGGAAGAATTAAGGATGCCAGAACCAAGTTGAGATCCCACTGAGGAGGAGGAGGATCTCTGATGGGTGGTTTGAGTAAAAAGACTCCTTTTAAAAAGGCCTTGCAGAGTTTGTGAGACATAATGGAGGACTCAGACTCCAACATGAAAGTTCGAAATTGCAGCCAATTGAACTCTAATGGTAGATGGGGACGAACCTGCATGGAAAAGTTCGGCTAAAAAGTCTAGAACTGTTTGAATAGAAGCAGTGAAAGGATCTATATTCTTTGACTGCGCCCAATAGGAGAAACGTTTCCACTTGCTATGATAAATCTTCCGAGTGGAAGATTTATGAGAGGCAATCAAGATATCTCTAACTGAGTGAGATATCAAAGGAAGCCTGGCTAAGGTCGGAATTGGAGGAACCACGCTGTGAGGTTCAGAGAGGGAAGGGAGTGGTGCAACTGACCCGACTGATGGGTCAAGAGGTCTGGAACTGGGTCCAGATGCCAAGGTTGTTCCAACACATAACGGTGGAGAAAAGGGAACCAAATTTGTCGAGGCCAGTAAGGGGCAATGAGGATCATAGAAGCTTCATGAGCGATGGCTTTCTGTATCAGCTGGGATATCAGTGGGAAGGGGAGAAAGGCATATAGAAGTCCCCGGGGCCAAACGTGCACTAGATCGTCTCTGCTGGGATGGCCTGGTTGGGGAAAGAGGGTGAAAAAATCGTCACACTTGCTGTTTTGGGGAGTAGAGAAAAGGTCGCAGCAAGGCCTGCCCCACTTTCGAAAGACTTTCTCAACACTGAATTGTTCAGAGACCACTCGTGAGGCATGAGAATAGCTCTGCTCAATTTGTCCGCAATCACATTGGACTTCCCAGGGATGTGCGTTGCTAACGGAAATCGCTGAGAAGAAATCGCCCATTGCCATAGTCTGAGTGCCTCTCGACATAGGGGGTAAAACCTGGTTCCGCCTTGTTTGTTGATGTACCACACTACAGATATGTTGTCTGTTTGTATTGCTATAGTTCCCCTTGGGAAGAGAGACTTGTAGGGCTTGCAACGCCAGAAGCACTGCTCTCATCTCTAGGACGTTTATGTGCAAGTGGCACTCGAACAGTTGCCACATGCCCTGGACTGTCCTGCCTGGAAATGCCCCCCCCCCCCACCCGATCAGGGAGGCGTCCGTTGTCACTGTAGCAACCGGAGGGGGAGGGACAAAAGGTCTCCCTAGGAGGAGCTGAGGAGATGTGATCCACCAAGAGAGATGACTCTTGCACGACTGAGTTACCCGAATAGGATGGGACATTGGAAGGCTTTGGTAAGAACATTGTGTGAAGAGCATCCATTGCAAAATCCTCATATGGAAGCGAGCTAATGGTAGGAGAGGGATGGCCGCTGCCATAATTCCCAAGACTTTCAGGATCTGTCTGGCTTTGACTTTGTTGTTCTGCAAAAGAAGAAAGACCTGTTTGTGTATGTCTGCTATCTTCTGCTCTGTGAGTCTGGCTGACATCTTGACTGTGTCTAGATTTGCGCCTATGAAAGTAATAACACGACAAGGCGACAAGACAGACTTTTCGTAGTTTATTGAAATGCCTAATGCCTGACATGTGCGAAAGGTGTAGTCTCTGGCGAGGAGTAAAAGATGCTTGGTGGGGGCTGTAAGGAGCCAGTCGTCTAAATACAGAAACACCTGGAATCCTTGACGTCTCAGATGAGAGGCTACCACTGCCATACATATGGTAAACACTCGGGGGGCTGTAGTGAGACCAAAGGGCAGGGCTCTGAATTGAAAATGACTGGTTCCCAGCCTGAAGCGGAGAAACCTCCTGGAGCGTCGATTCATCTTGATGTGATAGTACGCGTCCTGGAGATCTATAGAGCACATCCAGCTGTCCCGTTCCAAAAGAGGAAGAATGGACTGCAGCGTGACCATCCGGAACTTTATTTTCTTGAAAAACTTGTTCAAGTTGCTGAGATCCAAAATGGGTCTCCAGTCCCCTGTTTTTTTTGGAACCAAAAAGAATTTGGAGTAGATTCCGGATCCTACTTGGTCTGCTGGCACTGGTTGAATAGCTCTTTTTGCGAACAGCTTTGAAATTTCTAATGCTGCTTGCTCCCTTTGACTGGGTGGAACTTCTGGAAGGGGATTTTTTGGACAGCTTTGGAATGAAAAGGAAAGGGATTCTGTAGCCTTCGGAAATGATAGACTGTACCCACTTGTCTTGAGTTAGGGATAGCCAGGCTTTTGGGTACAGTGACAACCTTCCCCCGCCTGCCTCCGAAGGTGGACAGTCAGGCAACACCTCAGGGATGCTGAAAAGGCTCGTCGGAAAAGGATTCTCGACTGCCCTGATTCTGCGGGCCCCCTCTGCCTCTGGGACGGCGTCTACCATTGTTGTTCCCCCCTCAGCCGTCTACCATTGTTGTTCCCCCCTCAGCCTCTAGAGGGGAATCGACTCTGTGCGTCAGGCAAGTCTCCTTGAGATTGTTTACGGAACCACATCTTTCCCCCCTTCTGACCTTTGGGGTAAGGTCTAGAAGGAGAAGAAAAACGGACTCCGACGGCAGAAAGAGTTTTGCCATCAGTCTCGCACCTAGTCAGGGTTTCCTTCACTTGAGGACCAAAGAGGGATGATCCATCAAAGGGGGAATTAGTAAAGGATGCCTTAAAGGGGTCCGCAAAATTACAAAGCCGCATCCAGGCGTGCCTACGCAAGGCTACACCTGTACCTGCCGCTCTACTTGCTCCATCAGCCGCATATGAAAGGAGGCGCATGGAGGAGTTGGTTATAGAATTAAGGGTAGCCAGCTGAGAGTTCATCCTGTCCTGAAAACCCGCAGCTGTTGGGTCCTTCAACATCTCACTCGCTTCCTTAAGTCCCTCTGAAGTCGAGTAAAATGACACAGGTAATTCAGCAATCTCATAGTAAAAGTCGCTGACGAGAACATCCGCTTCCCATAGCTGTCCATCGACCTAGACTCCTTGTTAGGAGGATGAACAGGCACCGAAGGATCAGCTAACTCCTTCTTGGTAGCTGCAGCCACCACCATAGCAACAGAGATGCCTTTGGTCAGAAACTCTTTATCCTCGGGGGTCGTGATGAACTTAGATGGTCTCCTGGGGGTGGGTTCCACTGAGTCAGGAGCCGCCCAAGCCTTCTTTGCCACCACTTGCATAAGGGGGTCAAAGGGAGGGGACACCCAGGAGGTGGAAGGGCGAGAGCCAAACGCCTCAAGGTACACTGATTCATCCTCTGAAGGGTTGAGGGCTGGCCAATTCCCCCTCTGTTTTAAGATTTCAAGGATGTCTGCAAAGGAGACATCTTCAGAGGGGGAACAAGGGGAACCTTCAGAATCCTCTAAATCAGTGTCAGAGGTGACAGACTCAGGGGAGTCAATGTGCTTCCTCTTACACTGCCTCTTCCTAGGGGGCTCTCCTACAGGGTCAGGAGAGGCCTCGGAAGGGGAGGAGATCCCCACAGGGGAAACTTGAGGAGCTGGCTCTCTACGGTCGGGGACAAGACAGTGAGTAGAAATCACCGGAGGCACGATGGAGGGAAGGGCAGAAGGAGCCGACTGTGGATTAGAACCTGGTTCTAACACGCTCCTCATGACCTCAAAGGCAACCCTGTCAGGCAGAGCCAGAGGTCTCCGTTCCGAAAAACTGAAAACCTCCCCCGGCACCGACAGTGATGGCTCCGAGGCCGATGTCGGAGCCGAACTCACCAGCGCAGAAGGACCGAGAGGGAGAGCGGGGTCGGACAAGGGTCCGATGCCACTCGCCCCCTCGGAGCCGACGAGGGAAGTCCGGCGCCGAGATTCTTCCAAGGAAGATATCGGAGCTGACGACGGAACCGAAGACAAAGGTATCTGTTCCGACGCCACCACAGTCTCGGGTCCGAACCGCCCCGGCTCCGAACTCAAGAGAGTCAGAGGAGGAATATTTTGAGTTGTAGGGATAGTCTTCGACTGTTGAGTCGGACTTTGAAGCATCTGGGCTAGTGCCTCGGACTTAAGAAGTCGACTCACTATTCTCTGAAGGTCATGGTCCGATAACCTGGAAGACCTAGAAGAGTGGGATCTATGGCTCCGTTCAGACAGCAAAGGTGATGCCGGAGCCGAATGAATGGAGCTGATAGATGGAGAACGGGACCTCTTCTTAGTTGTCGGCTCCGACAACTTGATCGGAGCCAACTCAATTATGTCTTCCTCGGCTCCGGCCGGAGCCGAGGACACCGTAGGTACATGAATTCGACATTCATCGGCTCCGGCCGGAGCCGATGTTTGAATGGACATAGAGCCCCCAGAAGTCGGCTCAAAGGCTGGAGCCAAAGGTCTGGAGGACTTAGAGGGTCTCCCCGATGACTGAGTCGAGGGACCTTCAGGCTTTAATAAGCCTCTTAGAATTAATTTATTTTTTCGCTCCTGCAGGACTCTAGGGCTGAAGCCATGGCAAACAGCACATGAGTCCTGCAGGTGCAAAGGTCCCAGGCAGTAAACACAAGAAGTGTGACCGTCTGTCAGACATCTTCTGACAGCACGAGTCACACTTCTTGAAGCCTGAGACCTTTGATTCTTTGGACATGTCCAAAGAGAAGTAAAAGTGTAATCCCAAACACACACACACACACACACACACACACACACACACACACACACACACACCGATTACACTTCTGAAAATAAAACTTTAAATTTTAACTTATAAAGTTTTTAAACAAAAAATTCCCTACAAAAACACAGACACTCCAACTACCAAGGGAGGGAGGGAGTGGGCCTAAAGCCTGAGGGAAAGGTTCAATAATTTAGGATAGGAAACTAGTGAAAAATTAACTAAAAGGGGATTAAAAGTATTTAACTATTTAAAAGTTATAAAAAGAGCTAACTTAAAGGGGGGGTCTGACTGACTAAAACTGTCAAGATTCAACTAACCTGAGCCGGTTGAAAAAAGCACCTCGATCGCGTAGCGGCAAATGAGATCTGAGGAGTTACCGCCTAGCATTGTGGGACATAGGGGAGCCTCGAGCCGGTGAAACTAGCTCTCGAGCTTCTAGAGTGGCCGAGTCGGAGCTGAGGATCGGCTCTGAACCCATCCAGCAAGAATGAAGGTGAGATTGACAACTTAACATTAAACATTTCCTTCATCTACAAGCAAATACACCACATACGTTGCATAGGATAGAGAAATACAGATCAAGTCCCAGCAAAGAAATGGGGGATGGTGGGTGGGTAACCTGGACTGCAACAGTGAATACATTCGAACATCTAAATTTATGGTAGATACACAACTGTACTATGTTCATCGTGCTTCAGTGTTGCAGTCATTAATCTTGGGTTGAATCCCAAAGCTGAGGATGGGTGGCTGGGCTAAATAGGATTACGAGAGGCTATGAGGCCCTGCAGAACTGCAGTGGCAAAGCCTACTCTGGATTTAGAGTAAAGAGGCAAGTGGTAGTGCTTCGTAAAGGTGTGCACTGAACTCCAAGTTGCAGCCTCTACGATGTCTTTGGTTGGTACTCCTCTGAGGAAGGCTGCTGCTCTGGTAGAATGAGGCCTAATGCCCTTAGGCACTGATTTGCCATGCTGAGAATAGCAGAAACTGATGCAATGGCCTATCCATTTAGAAATAGTCTGTTTTGAGAAAGCCATTCCTTGTGATCCTGCAGTATATGACACAAAGTTGCTCAGTCTTTCTGAAAGCTTTAGTTCTGTCCAAGTAGAAGCGTAGCTTGCCTGTGTATGTCCAAAGAATGCAGAATATTCTCACCCTTGTTCTGTGGATTTGGATGAAAGGTAGGCAAGTGAATGGTTTGTTGAGAGCCACACTGGACACCACCTTAGGCATAAATGTTGGGTTTGTCCTCACAGAAACCCTGTCTGGATGAAAAATGATAAAAGGTCCCATAGCCATGAGTGCTTGTACCTCCGAGACTCGTCTTGCAGAGGTTATTGCTAGGAGCAGAGCTGTTTTCCAGGATAAGAATTTTATATCCGCTGTTAAGGCTGGCTCAAAAGGAGGCCGTGTGAGTTTTTCCAAGACATAATTGAGGTCCCATGCCGGAATTGGTGCTCTCCTTGGAGGCCTGATGTTTTTGGCCCCTCCAAGGTACTGCCTTATTAAAGAATGAGAAAAGATAGGTGGTTCAGTATTGTAATGGGCTGAAATGGCAGAGCCATGAATCTTAATTGATGAAAAAGAAAGGCCTTTGTCCAGCATCTCAGTTAGGTATTGTAAAATCTGAGGGATATTTGGTACATACATGTCAATGCCTTGTTCCTGGTTCCAAGCACAGAATCTTTTCCATTTTTCTGCATAAGATTTTCTGATACTGGGACTCCTGGCCTCCAAGATAACATCCATAACAGCTTTTGAAAGAGGAGTGTTCTGAATGGCTACATTATCCGCCATGCTGCCAGATTTCAGGTCCTGAGTTGGCTGTGCAGGATCCGATTGTTTTGTTGGGTCAGCAAATGAGAAGTTTGAGGCAATATCCATGGTGTACCTTGAGACAAGCTCTTTAGGATTGGGTACCAGTGCTGGCGTGGCCAGTCTGGTGCAATCAATATAATTTTTGGCTTCTCTTGTCTGACCTTTAGGAGTACCCTGGGAAGGAGAGGAAGTGGAGGAAAGGCATATACTGTTAGATTTTTCCAGCTGAAGAATAGGGCGTCCACTCTGCATGCTTGTTTGTGATAAATCCTTGTGCAAAATCTCTGTAATTGGCAGTTGTGAGGGGAGGCAAATAGATCTATGTCTGGGCATCCCCATTTCCTTATCATGCTGAAGACTTGTGGATCCAGTTTCTACTCGTGGGGATCCATGAGGTTTCTGCTTAGTTCGTCTACCAGAGTATTTGTCTTTCCTGGCAGGAATTGTGCTTGCAGGTGAACTTGATAAGTCAATGCTGTGTCCCCTAAGTTCATTGCTCGTCTGCAGAGGGGGTAGGAATGTGTAGAGGGGGTAGGAATGTGTACCTCCCTGCTTGTTTATGTACCGCATGACCGTATTATTGTCGGTCTTTATCAGTAGCTGTCCTGGATGAAGTAGATCATTGAAAGTTGTCAGGGCATTCTGAACAGCTAGCATCTCTTTTTGATTGATTTGAAGATGCATCTGGCTTGCAGGCTATGTGCCCTGAATACATTTTCCTGCCATATGGGTCCCCCAGGCATAATCTGATACATCCGTTGTCAGTGTCTGTCTGGCTGTGGGTAAAGTGAATGGCAGACGCTTGTTGTGGTGACAGGCCTCTGCCCACTATCGAAACTCCTGTTACCTCTTAGAAGGCCAGTTCCTGTTTATTCTGGGTGGCTGTACCTGTAAGAAATCCTCAACTGTCTGCATGGATTTCGCTTTATCCCCCATTTTCTTCAACACCTCTTCTGCTTTAGCACCAAACAAAGTATCATGCTGTAATGGGGCATCTTATAATTTTGCTTTAACATGATCACGCAGATTCTGTTCCTTTAACCAAGCATGCCTTCTAATAACAAGAACCTGTAACAGCGGCCCTGCAAGAGGCCTCCAGTGAATCATAACCACATTGCAAAGTATGCTTTCCCACTTGTTCTGCTGCATGCAATAAATCCTGCATTTCTTTGTTCTCTGAACATTCAGTATTTGCCAACATTTTCTGTTTAAGCAGTGACATTAAGTATTGCTGATATTTAAGCATATGAAATTGACAATTTAAAGCCCTTACAGCCAAGGTAGGAGAAGTGTAAACTTTTCCCCCCATCTGTCCAGTGCCCTAGAATCCCCATCAGAGGGGACAGGGTTTTTTGCAGTGGAAGCTTTGGGACCCTGAGATATAGTTTCTGGGTCTGCGGCGGGGTTTTTATATAGGAATTTATGAGAATCCGGGACCCTGTAGTATCTGTCTGGCTTAGCAGGTGCAAGGGGTAAAGAGTCAGGGGACAGGCCGGACTCTGCAAATACATCATCTACAATGTCTAGAACAGGTGGAATAGCAAGGGGCCTGTGCTGAGGAAGTAGCAAAGTCTCTGACCCTTTTCTTAGATTCAGAGTAATCTTGGCTCTCCCAGTGGAAATGCTCCCTCATGGTATGCAGGGTTTCCCCAAAAGAATAATCCTCAGGAGGAGAGGCTGAAGGAATGGATTTCTTCAGCATCAGAGTCCTCATAGGGAAGCATAGAAAAATCCTGTTCAGAAGAGGAATCGGAGGAAATAGAAACCTGATCAAAAGAATCATATTCTGTCTCTTGCCTAGGCCTCTTATCAGGAGGGGGATGGGAACCCCTGATCAAAGTAATTAGGTCTTTGGCCATTTTAAGCATCTGTTTTTTAGGCATGGAAGTCTGAGTAGGAGAATGCTGTACTTGTTTCTTTGTCTTTAGAGCTGTTTTAGTCTTTGAAGCTGAAGATGGTTTAACATACAACTGTGTAGGTCAGAAAACACCCTCAGAAGCCGATGCCTGCTCAGTGGCTCCGGACCAATCTGAGGGAATGATTTCCGAGTGTCCAATACTTTAAGTATCCAGAGGCCCAGTCGGCTCCACGTGGGATTCGGAAGCGGCCTGTGGCTCTGAGGTAGCGGGTGCCAGGGGCTGCGCAAGCGCCTCACTGAGAACCGGCGACCGGCCTAATGGAGGCCTCGTCGGTTTTGGACTTCGGATGCCTATCCTTTTCCTTGTCCTTGTGTTTTTTGTAAACTCCGGTTGTTGGCTGTTCCGACGGCATTATATAATTAAATCTTTGGCCAAAGTAATGAAATGCAAAATAGAACCGAAGCTTAATAGTGCGTTGGTTAAATCTAGCACAAAACCGACAACTAGCAACGCTGTGATCAGGGCCTAGGCAAGGAATACAGTAAGAGTGAAACTCCTTATGAGGTATTTGCTTCCCACAAGAAATACAGTTGTTAACTTTTTCTGACATCGGTCTGGAGCAAGAAAAAAAAGTTTCCCCAACGGGGTACTTGGCTTTAATGAAGACTTCGGATCTGAAATTTGGATTTGAAAATTTCAGGAGTCTGCCGACCGGCACTTGCGAACTGCTTTTGCTTCGGGCACCGCGCGGCAAGAAAGACTGAAGAAAATGGCGTCGGCTGCATCTTTTATACCCCTTGCGCACTGACGTCAGGGAAGAGGCGACAGCAACCGATGCTGGACCAGGACTTTGGAATTCAGGCCGACTGCGGGTAGCCTGCCAGCAGGATAACCCAAGAGTAATGACTGCAACAGTGAAACACGATGAACATCTCCAGCTTTTCTCTGTCTCATATAGTCTATTAGGAGACCATCTCTGCTGGACTTGCAAAGCCATGTCTGACCCAGCCCTGTTAGAAATGTTACACCTAAAGAAATCCCAATCCCTCTGCACCATATGCTCCTGGGACCTCAACCTCATTACCACAATCAACAGAACATGTTGGAAGGACAGGTTCATAACCTAAAGACTGCACATGCTCTGGAATAGACTTCCCATACATGCCAAGCAGAGCACCTCACTGGCCCTTTTCAAGAGAAATCTTGAGTGGATGGGAAATAGAAAGTTCACCCCGGGGATCACTCCTGGGACCTCAACCTCATTACCACAATCAACAGAACATGTTGGAAGGACAGGTTCATAACCTAAAGACTGCACATGCTCTGGAATAGACTTCCCATACATGCCAAGCAGAGCACCTCACTGGCCCTTTTCAAGAGAAATCTTGAGTGGATGGGAAATAGAAAGTTCACCCCGGGGATCACTCCAGTGGCTCTACTTGATAGAGGCACCGGGAACTAACGGCAGTATGATGCCACGGAACTTCTATGGGCTAGGCTTGTAAAGGCTCCAGGGCTGATGGCCTGGTACACACTTATGAACCTATGAACTATTGCTGCAGTTTCAAAAGGAGGTCTCCTCAATGCCTGAAAGAGGGTAATAATGTCCCAAGGTGGAAAAGGATCCCTTAAGGGGAGGATGAAGGAGAAAGTTGCCCCTTAACAAGGCTTTAGATAACTTCAAAGACTCAACTGGAGTTTGATTTTCTCCTGTGTGAAAGCTGTAAGAGACAGCCAATTGGACTATGATTGTAGAATAGCTAGCAAAGACATGAAAAAGGCAGGTCAGAAAGTCTAATTTGGCAGGGAGGGGAGATGAGAAAGGATCTGTGTCCCTGCTAGATAACCAAATAGAAAATCTCTTCCAATTAGTACAAGGTTTCTCTGAAGATGTTATAAGCTACACAAGGCCTGTGATAAAACCTTGGACTGACTAACCCATAGCAAGAAGTGGAAAAAAACATGCAGTTAATTTGAAGGCTGCAATGTCCAGGTGAGGAATTCTGGACAAGTGCAAGAGGAGGACTGGTGCTAGGTCCAGTGTCCACACTGTGAATTAGATAAGACCAAGGATAAGGAAACCACACCTGACTAGGTCAAAAAGCGGATATTAGGGTCACCCTAGCCTTCCTCCACATTGCCTTCTACAGGAACTTCAGTAGAAGAGGAGTGGAAGGTTATGCATAAAGGAGACATAGGGGCCAACTGAACTGATGTCCCTTAGGGACTCTCCTTCTTGGGGGATAAGGGCAAAGAAACTGCTGCATTTGGAGTCAGAGGTGGAGGCAAATAGTTCACATCAAGGACAGGCCCAATGGCTGAAAATCTGCTCTGTCACTGTTTGTTTGAGGGAAAACTTGTGAGGTAAATATGCACCTGCTCAACTGGTCTGCTAATACAATGGACTTCCCCAGGATGTGGTCTATCAGAACGTGGTGGGAAAACATAGTACACTGCCAAACCCTCATAGCCTCTCGACATAGTAGGCAAGAATGTGTTCGCCTTTGCTTGTTGAAGTACCAAACCATGGACACGTCTGTTTGGATGAAAATCACACCCATGGGGAGAAGGTCCTGGAAAGCCTGCAATGCCAGGACTACCCTCATGTTCAGGTTACTGATGTAAAGACAGTTTCTGTGGGAGACCACATACCTTGGACATTCTTTCCCAAAAAATACCCACCCTATATCTTGGAAGTGTCTTTAGTCACCATGGCTGGGGAGAAGGGGAGCAGAATGACACTAGTGGAGAGTCTAGCCACCACTGAGTATGATTTCTGCAAATGTATGCAAGACACACTGGAAGACCAGCTCTTGAAAGTTCATGGACAGTCCATTGCAAAACTCCATGTAAAACCTGGCTAGAGCGATCAAACTGACGGCGTCTGCCACTGATCTTAACAGACATAATATGCACTTTGCCAAGAGTATCTAATGGGAAGAGAGCTGTCAGTGCTTGCTGTTGGACAGTGAGAAACCTGGATTTTGGTAGCCTGGTTTTCTACAACATGGTATCACGATAGGTCCCATTGCACTCTACAATTGGAACATGCTGTAATTTTGATTTTGCCATGTTGCTAGTTGTCCCCATGTGGGGACGGAGCTGAAGCAGAGTGTCCCTGGCTTGAAGACGCAAGAGTCCAGGTGAGAGCCATTATGAGTCAGTTGTCTACATATGTAACATCGAGAACCCTGCAGTAAAAGATGAGCTGCCATTACGTCCATGCACTTAGTGAACATTTGGGGAAGGACTGTGGTGACCTCAAAGGGCAGGGCACTGAACTGGAAATGACGAGTTCCCAGTTAAGACAAGACAAACCCAAGTGGAGCACCTGTTGATCTTGCTGTGACAGTATGCATTCTGGAGTTCTATCAAGTGCACCCTATTGTTCTTCCTTTAAAGTGGATGGAAGGACTTGAACCATGACCATTCAGAAATTTGTTTCACACACTGATTTATGCTGCTGATATCTAGGAAGGGCCTAAGGTCTCAGTTTTTCCTTTGGCACCAAAACAATCTTGAAAAGACTCCAGATCCTTGCTGGTCTGGTGGGTCCTCCAGGAGGACTCGTTTGTCTCGCAGTTTTTTTTTTCTTGTGCTGCAGCCTTCTGTCGTCTGGGTGGAACATCAGGAAATCTTTCTGAGTAGAGGGATGATAAAAGAAATGCAAATCTATGATTCTCTGGTTACGATTCTCTGCATCCATAAATCTTAGTTGATGGACATTCAGGTTGAGAATGCGGCAGCTGGGCAACCGTTCAGGAGTGCTGAAAAGGCATAATGGAGTAGAGACCCCCAAAAGCCTAGATTTATAGGTCCACCTCTGCCACAGGGGCAACATCCATTATGATTCCTCTCTCATTTTCCCCGGGGGGGCTACTGCTAGAAGAATAAGGAGTGAAGACTTGAGATTTGCTGAACCACAATTTCTTGGCCCCCTTTTTGGTTCTTGGAAAAAGTCCACTGATGGATAAAAAAGTGAATTCCAAAGGCAAACAAGGTCTTGTCATCTTTTCCACTTATATACAGCATTTTTTTAACCTTCAACTCCAAACAGCGTGAAACCATCATATGGGGCATTAATGAAAGAAGTCAAAGTGTTCTACAGTCAGAGAAACTCAATCTAGCCATGCTAAAGTACAGCTATGCCAGTGCCTGCTGCTCTTGATAAGACATGTCCAAGAAAGACTGGAGCGTAGCCAGCAAACATAACCACTTCATTTCCTGTATGCCACAGATAAGTCGCCTGAAAGGGAATTACATAATTCCTTCAAGACCCTCTGAAAGGATGTTACAACAGCAAAGGTCACTGAAAAATATTCCCACTTTCCATAAGTGTCCAACACCCTGGACACTCTATTAGGCGGATGGACAAAAGAGCTTTCCTGGGTCAGCTCTTTCTTGTTGATCACTACCAACATGGAGTTGACAGCAGGACCCTTGCTCCAAAAAGGCCCATCTTTCAGAGAAACCAATATCCTGTCAGGCTTATGGGAACTGGTTCAACCACATCAGTTTCCTTCTAAGCCTGCTGTGAAATCAGATTAACAAGTTCACTGGCAGGTGTGTCCAATGAAAAAGTAGATGGCCAGCCCCAAAAGCCTTGAGGAATACGGACCCTTCTTGGGAGGCAGTGTTGGTGGACCACCTGTCTTTTGTCTCAGCAACTCCATTATCTCACTAAAAAAGACCTCTTCAAGGGGGGAATGTGGGGAATTCCCTCCATCCTTATCGAAATGAGTGCCATCGGTGAGGGACTCATGAGGGGAGTCCCCATGCCTCCTTTTGCATGCATGCTTGTGGTGTACTTCCCTAAAGGGATGCTCTGGGGAGGTCTCTGAAGCAGAAGAGATGTTCACAATCTGGACTGCCACGAGACCTCTACTAACTGAGTGACCCGATATGACAGGAAAAGGGAGCAGAGAACACAAATAATACTATGGGAGCAAAACTGGATCTAAGTGTGGAACAGTCGCTTGTTTCCTGGACTGTGACAGCACTCTCTAAGGTCTCGAACACCCAAGGTGAGACCGATCCTGAAGCAACCCCTGCCAAAACCAAAGAGCCAGACAAGGGCAAGCTCTGAAAGCCAATTTGGCTGGGACCTGAAGCAGAATCCAGAGCTGAGCTGCCAAAAGGAAGAGATTACCCAAAAGCTTTGGAGTCTATCCCGATCCCCCAAGCACTGGCACCTCAGTGTCTTTTATAACCCAATACCTGCGAAAATCAGGAAAGGTTGGCCCACCATGAGAGCTACATCTCAGAAACTAGCATTGAAGATGTCTGTGCAATAAGCAAAACAGTTTTTCAGGTTAAGAACATAAAAGCTACATGAGGTGCTGGCAGTGGGAATAGACTTTTTGTTTAGAATAAATGAACTTGTAACATGTAAACCTGATTAACTTCCCAATACTTCAACTCTACTTATAACTACCTCTTCTCCTAGTTTGACTCTACTCTACACTTGGCATTCTTCTCTCCCCCCCCCCCCTCACTGTCTTCCAATTTGCTTCCTTGCCTGTTACTGTCCTAACTTCCTCCCTTTTTCATAATCTAATCCCCTTTTATTTTTTTTCTTTTCCCTTATTCTTTACACTCTTTTTCTTACCTCCCTTCCTCGTATCCATATCGGACATGTATTTTTGTATTCTCTGTATAAAATTTAATATCTTTTTTCCCTAGACTATAACTGTGAGTGGTAGTAATTAATTCATGCACCTTTAATTTTAAAGCGTATAGCTTCTTAGTTTCTTGTAACTGTGTATGATAGTAATTAACTCTTGTAGTAATAATCTTATATTGTTGAGTTTGTTATTATTGTTTTCACTAACATTTATACTAATATTTTTATTTTTACTGATGATTTGTCTCTATGTACTTATTTCTGTGGAGCTTTTCTCCCTGGGCCTCTACTGAAAATGGAAATTTCTCCAGCTAGACTAGCCCGGTCAACAAATGTAAAATAAAATAAACTTGCTCACCTGTATATAGTGGGAAAAAAACAAGACCTTTTGCTCAAAAACAAGATGTGTTTTAAAGTCTCCCTTTTTTGCATGCTCAATGCTAGTGGGAAAAACCCCAGGTGGAGAAATATCAGTACTAACCATCTGTAACCCTGACTTCCCCTATACCTAAAGAGTTTAGTTCTTCCATACCCTTAAGCAGGCAATAAGTGCAACCCCAGAGGATGTGATTAACCCTTATGTCACACATAGATGTGATACCATGCCAGAGGCCTTGGACGCAACAGAAGGCAAGTGGTCAGACAGTCTGCCCATGGCTAAGGTGAGTCGGAGGTTAGAAGCTGTAGGGCACCATAGCAGAGTCAAAGTCAGGGGACAAACCTCTAGCCAGATTAATACCCAATACTTGCTGCCTGGTCAGCCCAATATCCAAATGGACAAAATCCACTCTTCTCCTTGAAAATAGCAAACTAAAGTCTACATCTACACAGATACACTTCTTAACACTGCACTAAGCAAGACTATAGCAATTTTAGTAATCTAGCACGAAGCACAAATACATGCCCCAAAGGAACCTAAATAAAAAAGTAGAGGCTATAAACAGCAGAAAAAAGTATAAAATAATCTTGGACAAGAAATCAAGAAAGAAATTAATAAAAATTGCCAGTAATGTTCCGTAAACAAAATGGTGCCAGTCTTCTCTTTCGGCTGCTCCCATTAGGGGTCGCCACAGCAGATCATCTGTTTTCATTTCTTCCTGTCCTCTGCATCTTGCTCTGTCACACCAACCACCTGCATGTCTTCTCTCATCACCATCCATAAACCTTATCTTAGGCCTTCCTCTTTTCCTGTTACCTGGCAGCTTCATCCTTAGCATCTTTTCCCCAATATACTCTGCATCTCTCCTCAGGACATGTCCAAAACAACGTAATCTTGCCACTCTGGCTTTGTCTCCTAACCTTCCAACCTGGGCTGACCCTCTAATATACTTATTCCTCACCCTGTCCACCCTTGTCACACCCACAGCAAATCTTACCATCTTTAACTCTGCCACGTCCTGCTCTGACTCTTGCCTTTTTGTCAATGCCACTGTCTCCAACCCATATAACATAGCTGGTCTCACTACCCTCTTGTAGACCTTCCCTTTCACTCTTACTGGTACTCGTCTGTCACAAATCACTCCTGACAGTCTTCTCCACCCACACCATCCTGCCTGTACTCTCTTCACCATCACCATTCTTATAACCTCGCTCTCATTCACACACATATATTCTGTCTTAGTCCTTTCATTCCTCTTCTCTCTAGAGCATAATCTTCATCTCTCCAGGGTCTCCTCCACCTGTTCCCACTACAGACCTCCCCGCTGTCACACTACCCTCGTACATATCCTGTACAACTCTTACATACTTCTCTGACACTTCCGACTTCCTCATACAATACCACAACTCCTCTCTAGGCACCCTGTAATATGCTTTCTCTAAGTCCACAAAGACAAAGACAAAAAAAAAAAAAAAAAAAAAAGACAAAAACAAAATGGTGCCAGTAAACGTCTCAAATGACTCCGAAATTAAGAAAGAAAAAAAAAGGCGAGAAATAGCCCCAAAATTACAAAGATAATAAAATACTGCTAGACAAGAAATTAAAGTATGAGTTAATAAAAAATTCCTGTCAGACATGCTTCAGAAACAAGACTGCACCAAAACTGTGACTTAAATGAAAAAATAGTTTAAAATGTCAAATTAGTCTGTTCACTTACTTACATAAAAACAAACTGGGGAAAAAAGAAGTTAAGTACTTACCATAACATTCATCTGTGTTGTCCATATTCATTCTTCCTCAGCCTGTGGGTTTCGGATCTGACTCGGACACTTCCTAAAGCTGAGACTCCAAAACTGGAGCTCTTCCCCTACCCACAATGCCTCATTCTTCCAAATTACCTCAGATCAAGTTTGTTGCTAACATTATTTTCAGAGAGATTATATCCACACACACACACACAAATATAAATATATATATATATATATATATATATATATACACACACACACACACACACACACACACACACACACAAAATGTACACAATATCAGAAATGCACTAAAAGAGGTAGAGCAAAGATCAGGAGCTCAACGAGGAACAGAGGTTTCTATTAGCATTTCCGCCAGGTCCTTAAGATGGACATGGGGAAGGTTGAGGAAGAATGAAAATGGATAACAAAGATGGAACGTTATGTTGTAATTTTCTTTTGTTCATTCCTCAACCTGTGAGACAGAGCCCCCAGCAACAAAAAATCCAGGGTGGCCTTCATGGAAGGATATTTTGGAGCACTGCAGAATCAAAGGCAGCTCTGTTTCTAGAGATGACATCCAGTTTACAGAGGGAAATAAATGTGTGACAATTTGGCCAAGAAGCAGCTGAACAAATATCAATCAAAACTTTAAAAAGGCTTGAGAAGTTGCCACTGATCTAGAAGGGTGAGCTTTGACTTGCTTGGGTAAAGAAACCATTAGATTCATAAACAAATGAAATGCAGTCTCGACCATTTAGCTAAAGTAGGCTTGGTGACTGGTTTTCCTTTTCTGAAATCCTAACATATGAAAAGCTGGTCAGATTTTCTGAAAGATTTAGTTCTAAATAAAAAAATGGAGCGGCCTATGAACATCTAACAGAGGAAAAGCATATTCCCCTTCGCTTTGGTAATCTGGGAAAGAAGACTAAGCTGACAGTTTGGGTTTATGTCGTTCTCTGTGGCAACTTCGGGTAGAAAGGACGGGTTGGTAAGTAAGGTCACTGTCTTTATGAAAAATTAAATAAGGATATTTGGATGTGAGAGCTTACAATCAGATACTCTTCCACGATAAGAATTTCAAATCTACTTTGGCTGAAGGCTCAAAAGGGCGATGAACTAGTGCCTGTATCATCATAGTTAGGTTACACTCAGGAACTGGATCTTTAACAGGAGGGCGAAGTAGGAAAGTATCTGAGAAAAGCCTTACATAATTTAGATGAAGGTAAAGATGAGGAATTTTCGCGGATATCATTTGAAAATGGCTGCTAACTGTACTTTCACAGTAGAGTGACTCGTCTCATTGTGGAAAATATGAGAAAATAAATCTAGAACTACTGAATCAGCAGTAAATGGATCTACCTGCTCCTGTTGAGCCCATAGAGAATCTTTTCCATTTTCTCTTATAGATATCTCCTAGTAGATGACTTGTGGGAGGAAACCAGAATGTTACGGATAGTTGATGAAAGCCTGGAAAATCTAGCCATCATTGGAATTGGAGAAACCATGCGGTTAGTTTTCGGCCTGGGAAATCAGGGCGGGTTTGCCCTGATGGATGGGACAGTAGATCTGGAGTGGTTCCAGCATCAGGGAGCAAATTAGATGAGACCAAAGGAAGGTGAACCAGATTTGTCATTGCCAAAAGGGAGCAAATCAGATAATTTTTGGTCTTCAACCCGAATTTGGTCTTCAACCCGAATGCTTTCTTAAGAAATTTGGGGATCATGGGAAGAGGTGGGAAAGCCTCAAGTAGACCAGGAAGCCAAGCATGGACTAGAGGGTGACTGTCTCCGAGGAGGAATCAAGGCAAAGACCATTTGTTTCTAGGTCCCTAGAGTGTGTAGCTCGGAGGGATTGGGATTTCTTTAGGTGTAAGCATGTCCAACAGCTTTGGGTTTGACATAGCTTTATATGTTTACATGTTAGGCAAAGATCACCTCGGGGGCGATATGCTACTGAGTAAAGCTGGAGTTTTTTGAGATTGTCAGTATAGGGCATCTGTTTGAGGCCAGTAATCCTCTTTGTGAGGTACTTCTGTGGCCCTTCCAGCTGCTGCAGATGTCTTGTGAGGTACATTCCAAAAGGGGTGCTGTACTCTATAATGGGTCTGAGTGTCGAGTAGAGGGGAACAATGACCTCTCTATTCCTGGATGAGAAACCTTTTGTGATGAGGTGTGCCACGTAGAAGGATTTCCTGACTACTGTGGCGATGTGATTATCAAAGGAGAGACTAGTGTCCACCTGGGTCCGAAGGTCTCATCACACATTCGGTGTAAAGTAGATTGCCGCCTATGTGGTAGTTCATGAGTACTGAGTTTTTACCAAAGGGGATGACAATGCACTTTTTGGCATTGAGCTTGAGGCGACGGCTCTAACACCAGGCATCTGACAAAGTGAGGCACTTCTGTAGGATGTCCACACCATTTAGGGACTGTACTAGGCTCCTAGTTTGCAGTCATCTGCGAACTTCGTTAGCCAAAGGCCTGTGTTAGCCTGTAATTCAGAGACGTAGATACCAAACAGGAGAGGTCCCAGGACCGAACCCTGTGGTAATCCACTTGTCACTGGTTTGAAGTCCGATTTGGAGTCTGCAACTTTTACAGTGTGGGTTCTGTCAGTGAGCCAGTTGGCAACCCATCTTGTGACATAGGGATTTATACCTAGTTTAGTGAGTTTAGCTAGAATTCCAGAATAGGGGATGGTGTCGATAGCCTTAGCGAGGTCAAGATAGGCTGTGTGAACCATCATACCCTCATCTATGGCTTTGGTGACTGCCTCAAAGAAGCCTTTCACAAACCCGAACTGGGTGGGGTCCAGAGTTTGGAGGCTACCAATGTCTGTTTATGAGTTCCATGATGATATGTACCTTGGCCTCAGAGACCCAGGCTCATCAGGCTAATAGGGCGAAAGTTCAGTGGAGTGGGATAACGGTTGCTGTGCAGCATTCAGTGGGCACAAAGCCTAATGTGAGGCTATGATTGAACATGATGCTTGGGTGGGGAGGCAGTTTGTTCTGAAGTTCGTGTAAAACGCAGCCTGGGATGTTGTCTGGTCCCATAGATGGTGTGTTTATGGCTTTAGAGAGTGAAGCTTTTACCTGCGTAGTTGTGATAAGAGAGACTGTGCATTCTTTCTGTACTGATATGGGCCCTTTAAGGGGTGAAAGGGGGGTAATGTTAGCACTGAACCTATCTGCCAGGATGTTGGCAATATCAGTTGGTTCTGTAATTTTCATGCTGTTGTGCTCTAACTCAGAGTAGATCTGGGTACTGCCATTGAGATTGACACAACTATAGAATGCTTTGTGGTTGTCCCTAGAATCAGTGGTGATTTTGTTTTCACAGCTAGCTTTGGAGGATCTTATAAGGGATCTCAGCTACTTACTGAGGCTGACCAGGGAAGTCCTCCACTCATGGGATCTTACTCTCTTTTGCAACAGTTTCTTCCTTCTGTTGTAGAGTTTGCTTATGGCAGGGGACCACCAGATTGGCTTCCTTTTTTGGAAGATAGCGTCTTAGTTGTGTTTGGGATAGCACGATCCATGCACTCGTGTAAGTGGTTATAGAATGCATTTGTGTAGGACTCTGCAGTCGTAACTGTATTGTCCATCAGCATGGGTGCCATGTGTATATATATATATGTATATATATATATATATATATATATATATATATATACATACACACACACACATATATA